>NW_025999526.1:0-95758 GCF_019419815.1 Pyrus x bretschneideri
AATCTTAGTATTGGAGATTTCTTTCGAGGGTATGACTCTCAATCAACGTCACATGTGACGTGAGTTCATTCCCGCTCACCAGCGCACTTTGGTAATTAGGCACTCTTAGGTTCAAATTTATTCATATTTTTCCACATCATCACATTTTATGACTTCAACACCTTCCAGGAGTCGGTCAACACAGCTCGATTCGAAGTCCTTGTGGACATTTTGAGTCGGGGTGTGTCAGGTGTAAGCTTCTTAATAACGGAATGAATAATCGTTAGAATTAGTATTAACTTAATTTTGATTTGGAGTAGTGGTATTGAGACCCAAAGAAAAACTATAACATGTTTATTGAGACTAAATAACATTTCTTATTGAAAATTATCATTCACACTTTTGTACTTGTTATATGCATATGATTGTGTACGATTTGACGAAAACAAAGGTCATAGTGGATGTACGTAACATATTCATGATTCAATAGTTGAAAAGGTAAATATAACTAATAAATCAAAAGAGTTGAACAACTTTAAGCTAGCAAAAAGAGTAATGTAACATTTATTATATATATATTTTTATCATATCTATATTATCTTTCTAATTGAGGTAGGATTACTAACACATGTAGATCTCATCTCTATTCTCTATTAGAAAGATGGTACAAATGTAATATGAAAATTATAGTAAGAATAATATTTTTAATAAATTTCGAAACGAAAAGGAAACAATAATATAACGATGACAAATTGGTTAATTTTGGGTACATACGAAAACAATATTCTTGAACAGACAAAACTCCAATAATTGGGTAGGGAGGACCTTGAAAAAAAAAAAAATAGCAGGATTTTATTTCTACCTCATAAAATAGGTGGTCCATAATCCTTTCTTCTTTCTGGGTTCAGAGGTTGATGGAATTTGGTTGCTTCTTGCCTATCTGAATCGACCTGACATTTCTTTTATCATCCAATTTCTTTGATTTATCCTAAACTAAATTAACTAATTGGTATTTTAGTTGGATTTTTATGTGGACTGATTTAAATTCTTGAATCTAATCATGGCTTATACACACTATCTTTTCGATTTCATATAAACTATGATTTATTTTGTTTAACAACAAACATTTTATGCAGATCGCATGCGCCAATGCTAGTATTGGTGATTGTGATCGTCGAACATTGAGTGCGAAAAATGACAAGTTTCTTTTTCTGTATGCAAATAATTTTATTCTTTGAAATGACTTAACTCAGAGAATTGAAGGTATACGTCTAGTTTCAGAACACTAATAAAGTTAGCAACACTTGGGTTTTCTGAAATGTTGATCATCGATAATGTGACAAGTGGCTTATGTATCATATTCTGTGGCAATAAGTGAGATTAAGAATAAGCACAAATCAAACTTTGTACAATCAAAGATTGATAGATAGGGAAGCAAATTGATGCTTAAATGATATCAATGTTTAATTAAAAAATTTCTACAGTAAACTCTCTAGTCACGATGCTACCGGAACGAAAGATATTCCGTAATTCATAAACCTTGACAACGATAACAATTTGATTCGATACTTAGTATCCGTTTTACTGGAGAAAGTTTTCAATTCAAATATAAGAGATGGGATATTCTGAATAAAGAAGAGGAAGCTATCTTTTTATTTTTATTTTTTTATAATAAACTGGCATTGGATCTTGGGTTCATAAGGATAGCTATAAGATGACAGTATCATCTAACAAGTTAGTCCTCCTAATTCTGGCGATCACAAGCTCCCCACGCCTCACATGATCTTTGTCTAAAATATAGGACAAGATTTTCTTTATAACTGAACGGTGTCTAGTGATCTGGTATCAATCAAAGTTGGGGTCCAGTGAGATCACGCTCCAGTGGACCAATATTAATCAATAATTCCAAACCAGAATTAAAAAAAAATGTTAATTATTGATGCATTGCCAAATGGTTGAGGCCAATGAGGGTGAAGTTCTGTTTTTTTTTTTTTTTTTTTTTTTTTTTTTTTTTTCATCTTTTGGCCTCGAGGGTGAAGTTAGGTTGAGGCCGTTAAGAAAATTATTACAATCCTCCATTTAAGATTTGGGTGATCATGGTGCTAGTTTCAGAGAAATTTTGTTTGTTTCGGGAACACGCCGTGTAATATTACCATTTGATATTTATAAAGTTAAAATATACGTAGATGACATAGTTGACATATTTTATTAGAGGTATATTAACAGATAAACAAGGCCTTTTATATTAGCATTCCACAAAATGTTAAATACATTCCACATTAAAATTTAATATTAAATAATTTATTTACCCTACTATGCAATGGCAATTTTGACCTTATTAGGTTTAAAAAAAAATAAAAAATTTCTAAATGCACCACAAATCACTTTTAACGTATTATTTATCTTCTTCAACTATCAAAATCTCTTTGACCCTCCAATGTTGAACAAAACCCTAACCAATGAAACTACAAACATGTTGATTAAGAAATTATTTTTGACGAATGAAACACAAAATTGATGTTTCGGAAGCTTTATATGAGGTAAGACTTCATATTTTTTATTGTTTTAGTGATTTTGACAGCATCGATAATTGTTTAATCTTGTTTTTGATGCGTTATTCAAGCTTCTATGTTCATATTTCATCTTTTAGGGATCACAGGGATTACATGAAGAATTAAACACCTACAATTACCACCAAATACTAAAAACAAACGACTTGGGTTTTAATGGTGGAATTGAAAACAACCTACACATGCTTTAAATCCTAGGTGGCATCTTTTGTCAAAATTTCAATCAGCATTTTTTGTCCAAATTAAAAGCTTTATAACATGTGAGAAATGTGGGGTGTATAGAAAATATGGGATGCATGAAGAAAATGTAAGGTGTATATTGAGAATGTGAGGTGTTAGGGTATTATGGGGAAGTATGTGGGGTGTATTAAGATAATTTTTCATTGAAAAAGCAAATGTGGGATGTATTAAATATGTGGGGTTTATTAAACAATTTGTGGGGTGTTAATATAATAAGCCGAAAAACAAACTACGTGGTGGTATTCTATGTACACAAAAATATAACTAATAGTTTTCCCACGTCACATTCATCAAGATTTTGGGGTTTCGTTCTTTTGTTTGAAATTATTAATTTTAGGTCAAATATTTTTCGTGATCTTTGTGGCGAGACATTACTTTTAAATTGACTCATGTGGTGGAAAACTATTAATTTTAACCCTGTGGCGAAGTTCGTTATTAATCATAGTACAAATTGAAATTTTTTATCAAAATCTCATCCACAAGTAGAGGTAAAAAGGTCATTCCATTCTTTTTTCTTTTCTTTACCCCAACCATCCCCGACCACCAACGTTCTTCTAAAATCAAATCAAATTCAATGTTTGCATAATAATTAGTTATTCTAATGTAGGTGCAGTGAGGTACTTTGTGATTTTTCGAATCTTGGTTTTGAACTCTTGGCCCTCTTAAGGGGATAACGATCCTCTTTGTGGGGATCTGAATGATCAACCAATCGTGTTTGTTCATTATACATCGTGCGGCCGGTTTTTGTTAGATACTATTTCTGTTCAATTTTAAATTAAAAAAATTCAAAATAATTTCCAACCGCACGATGTACGATGAACAGACACGATTGATTGATCCTCTGGATCCCCACAAAGAGGATTTGGATAGGATCCTAATCCCTTTTGAGGTGGGAAAGCGGGATATACCTGAAGGTAGCCAGTCAGATAATATCAATCTTGTAATTTTCTTATTTCGTTTTTTAATTGTGGTTCTAAAAGTTTAAAAGTAAAAACTTCATGTCCATATAGCCTTTTATGATTGTTAATTAATAAAAAGACACATTTGCCCCGACATATGAAACTAAAAGACTTAATAATTGTGAAAGTCAAATATAACAGATGAAATACACGTAACAATTAATGCTACATATTATTAGACTTGGTAATTTCTTACACGACCCGTTAACATGATACATAAATGACATGAAAATAACAGGTTTCGGGTCGACATGATAACTAATCAGGTCGTTATCTGGTCACACGATAAGAACCCGTTAATAATGGGTCCTTAACAGCTTTATACAAGAACATGCGGGTAATTTGTTCCGACACGTTAAGAAAAAAGTTATTTTGATGATTTTAATTTTTTAAACTACAATAGCCATAGTGTATGACACATCCTGACCCAGAATGTCCACTAAGACTCCGAATCGAGCTGTGCTGGCCAACACTTCGAAGGTGACGAAGTCATAAAATGTAGTGATGTCGAAAATGTGAATAAATTTAAACCTAAAAGTGCCTAAATATAAGAGTGCGCTAGTGAGCGGAAATGAACCCATAGTAAGGTACATTAAGGTAGGATAAGGATTATACCATCATAGGTAGGCCACCTATACTGAGATTTGCCAAGAATCCTCGTCAATAAGAAAGATCAGCTATTAAAACCTGGAGGGGCAAATAATAAGGGTGAGTGGGCCTAAAAATAAAGTTTTATAACATTTATGAAAACATTGTAACCCCTCGCCGTAAAACAAGTATAGTTTCCAGAAAATCATACTACGTATAAGTATGAAATCAAATGTAAATCAACACTAAATCCAGAAATATGCCAATCACAATATCTCAATAGTAGCATAATAAAATCAGATGCTCATCAATCTATGCTAGTACACAAGTCGAAGTTGCCTAATGCAACATGTACGACTGGACTGATGCTCATCAATCTATGCTAGCACACAAGTTGGAGTTGCCTAATGTAACCTATACGACAAGACTGGGTGTAATCATAATATACGCTCTAATGCTACAATCACGTGAAGACTGGCACTATTCAGGCTCACATACGAGTCGGAGTTGCCTATTGTAACATGTACGACAAGATGTCGAAGTTGCCTATTGCAACCTGTACGAACGACTAGCACCTACTTAGATTTAAGGCAAGCGTGCAGTGTGGATGTGAACATACACGTGAAAAACTAGCCCTGGCCCTGAGCAAGCACTAACACCGAGGTGCAGCAATGATGAGCAGACTACATAAATACATTCATGCCACAACCATTCAACAATTGCAATCAACATCGTACTATTCATAACCATAAATATAATCAAGGCATCTCCTATAGTAAGTTTACATGTGCATCTCGTAGGATTATTTCATCATTTCCCAACAATAAGGTATTTCTTATAAACATTAATTTAATCATGGCAATCACATAAATAATTTAGGGTTATTATACAAAATGGTCCTTGAGATTTGCATGATCAATAGAAATGGTCCCTAAGATTGTGCACCATCCATGATTTTGGTTATTCCGTTAAAAATGATTTTGGACAATTTTCAAAACTTTGTAACTCAATCATTGTTTAACCCAATTTGACCCATAATATATCAAAATAAAGATAGGAAAGTGTAGAATAAGATAATACCTATTTGTAAGCCCAATCGTTGCTGGAGATGGCCGGAAAATAGCCTGAAAGGTGATTGGTCCGCAGGAAAACTGGAAAACTCGCCGGAAACTGGGTAACATTTAAACATTCATAACTTCTTCAATACTGAACGAAATCGAGTGATTCAAAAACGAAAACAATACTTCTTGGTGAGACGAAGAGAACGGTAACTTTTTCGAAGGCTAACTCGCCGTGGTTTGGTCGGACAACAGCTCAAAGGTGGCTAATCATTTTCGAGTTAGCCACTTTCGAGCAGTTTCTTCGGCCAAACCACATCGATTTAGCAGTAAAAAAAGATACCATTCTCTTTGTCTCATTGAGAAGTATGATTTTCATTTTTGAATCACTCGATTTCGATGAGTATTGAAGAAGTTATGAACATTTAAAGTTTACCAAGTTTCCGGTGAGTTTTCCAGTTTTCCCGCGGACCAGTCACCTTTCAGGCTTTTTTTAGGCCATATCCGGCAATCATTGAGCTTCCAAATAGGTATAATCTTTTTCTACACTTTCTCATCTTCATTTTGATATATTATGGGTCGAATTTGATTAAGAATCGATTGAGTTACGAAGCTTTGAAAATTGCCCAAAGAGTTTTTAACGGAATGACCAAAATCATGGATGGTGGACAATCTCAATGACCATTTTGTATAATATCCCAATAATATATATGGAAACTAACATATATATATATATATATATAAAGAAAAGACCCACTCACATGTCATGTCGTCGAATCGAACCCGCCTCATAGCATCGAGAGTCTTTGTGATGCGTTTCGCCTAGAAACGAAGCCATTTGTGTAAATATGTAACGTACTAGCATATAAACGTGTTTTCGTACAAAGTATAGCTAATAAAGAATTTAAAACAGTCGAATTTCGGAAAACGAAGGGCGGATTTGGGTCCGGCATGTCGAGAAACCTAAGGACCGACCTCAAGTTCCTCTATGCGTCACCGCATGCTCCTGCGAGTACGTACGTACTCGCCTTCCTTGCGAGTTCCTGCAAATTTTGCAAGTTTTTGGTCCAACTTCCAGAGCTCGATTCTCTACCAAAATCAATGATTCAAAAACCATTTTGAAGTTAGAAACGTAGGGAGCAAAACCATACCAAATTACGGCTGAGTTAAGGTCGGTGTTGGCTGGAAAAATAGCCTGAAAATGGCCAAATGACCAAGGATCCTAGTTTTTTAGAAATCTGGGAAATTTCATCCCTACTTTCAGAGCTAATATCTAACTCGATACTTAACAAAATTCGATGATTGAAAAGCCAACTAGAAGCTAGGAATGTGGGAAAGAGGTTTATGCCAATTCAAGGTCTAATTGTGGCCGGATTTAGACTGGGGAACGGCCTAAAAGTGGCATGATCTAGAAAAACAAATTTCCAACTTTCATAGCTAATTTCTAGTTTGATACTTAACCAAACTTGATGATTCAAAAACCATTTTGAAGTTAGAAATGTAGAGAAGAAATTCATACTCTTAAGAGGCCCAATAGAGATCGGATTTGGTCGTCAAAATGGCTGGATAGTAACAACCACGGATTCGAAATTTCCAGAAATGAACAGTGACCTTTCTTTGTGTTTTCCGATCTCCTACACCACCAAAACCACCCAAACGCTTACTAATCATGAGCCTAGACATGATCTACAATGATAGGGACCAATTTTGAGGCTTACCTTGGCCGAAAATGGCTAGAATTCACTAGAGAAAAGTGATGCACAGTGCTTGTACTGTGCAGCGCAGGGAGGTCATTTTCAAGGTGCTTTTCTCCTATTTCTAGGTCCAATGGTTCGCAAGGGTTACAAGGGATGATGGTGGAGGTGTTGCCTTGATGTGGTTGCAGGTGTAGAGAGGTGTGTGTGTGTGTGTCTCGACAAAAGAAGAAGGAGTAAAGGTGAGTGAGAGTGAAAGAAGAAGAAAATAGAGAGAATGAAAGAAAGATCACGGGACAGGAAAGGACCCCCCCCCCACCCCCACAAAAAAGAAAAGAAAAATGGGAAATCTTGCCACATGTTAGCACTGGTCCGAAGTGGAAAAAATCTCTACTTGAAAAATTACCAAGATTGTCCTTGCATTTTGAATTCCGTAAAATCTTAATCGTAGCTCCAAATTCGATTCCTCTTACGTCTACACATTCGTCCTTTCGAGAATTCAAGAGTACGGTAAAATAATAACTCGTTCGCGTCATGAAAGGCAGTCAACGAAAGTCAACAATCTAACCTCTAGGGCATTTTCGTCAATTTACTCATTTAAAAATTAATAAAATTGTAAAGTTAGGGATGAGTTGTCACAATATATTTGTATATGTTGTATTAAAATATGTATTTTTGAATTATTATTCTATATAAATTAAAAAACTTTTAGTTTTATTTATTTTTATAGTATACTATAGGCAAAGAGTGAGATTAAAAAAATTATAAAACACAATAAAAATAAAAATATTAATTAATTTAAAAATACCAAACACATTGAAAAAATATAATAATTAATTTACAAGTTCGAAAAATGTGAAAAAAAAATATACAAACGCTCGTGATAGCACCCTCTATGCTTTGAGGATGGATACATTGTCGTTTGAATTTTAAAAAACATGAAAACCCTCATGAATAGTACTTTTAAGGGAGTTCAAAATAAACCAATATCATTTCCCTTGGTGATGATGAAATTTGAAGGGCTTTATCGTAAAAAACGTGCAAGGTTTCCTTAACCTTGAAACGCAACTCTTTTCCTTTCGCATATCCTTGAACATTTGGTAATTTGTAGTAATGTACTAAATTTTTTTCATTAGACTCTTATTATTTGGAACGATGACTTATTTTAATGAATTCGTAATTTCTCTTCCTCGGGCATATATATGCCATTATACATTGAACATCATTCAAATAAATTGATATGTGAATGATAATCCGAATACTTATGATGATATTTCAAATAGTTTACTAGCCATCTGGGGCTCTTCAATCTCATGAAGAAATGTGTTTCAAAGTACAGCTGCTTCCTATCCAAAATGAGTACGTTATCTTTAAAGAAAGAGTCGGCTGGTCATCGCCCCACGTAGAAAAAGAAAACGAGAGAAACACTGTTACTAATATATATTTTTTTGTCGTTAGGTTGGACGAATATGTTAGAGGGATGGAAGAACTGGTGGAGAGAGAGAGAGAGAGATGCAGAGTGGCTAGTAGAGGAGTTGTGACTCACGAATCTATTTACGCTATTAAAATGATGTTAGCTTTTTTAATGTCTATTTAAGCCCTCTTCACCTCAAGTTCTCAAAACATCTAGTATCCACTTAAGTCTCTCTTTCTCTTTCTCTCTCTCTCTCTCTCTCTCTCTCTCTCTCTCTCTCTCCCTAAATTACATCTCTGCAAATATTAGGCTCCATTTTTCCCCTCCACATCTCTTTTCTCTGAGAAGATGGCCGGCCGGAGAGCTGAAGATAATGCCGTCTTCAGCCAACAAACCGGGAGCAGAGGCCTCTCAGACTTTGATCCCCCAAAGAAACCCAAAAGAAATAAGTACGCCTTTGGTTGTGCCATTTTGGCTTCCATGACTTCAATCTTGCTGGGTTATGGTAAGTATATATACTTCAAATTTTGCTTCCTTAGATTTGCTTTTAATTATTATTAACCCTCCAAAGTAGTCGTATACACTTTTGCTTTAATGATAAAAATACACGATAAATATAAAAATTGAGTTGCGAGAAAAAATTCTTAATTTATTGCAACAATTCGTTATCATTAATATTCCAAAAGTTATATTTTTGCATGTGATGATGTTGGTTTTATATATCTATAGACATTGGTGTGATGAGTGGAGCTGCAATTTACATACAAAAGGACCTCAAGATTTCCGACGTGCAAATTGAGATCCTACTCGGTATTCTAAACGTCTACTCCCTCTTCGGCTCCGCCGCTGCCGGAAGAACATCCGACTGGATTGGTCGCCGATACACCATAGTCCTTGCCGGGGCTATTTTCTTCGCCGGAGCTCTTCTTATGGGATTCGCCACAAACTATGTCTTTCTAATGGTCGGCCGGTTTATAGCTGGGATTGGCGTCGGGTACGCCCTCATGATCGCTCCTGTCTATACCGCCGAGGTCTCGCCGGCGTCATCTCGTGGGTTCCTCACATCTTTCACAGAGGTTGGTTTATATGCATCCATAACCGCTATATCATTTTCCATAAAGCGAAACAGCCATAGTACTAGAGCTTATCACAAGTTCACAACCCAAAGCACAGGCAGCATGTTGGTGAGACCTACCACATGCATGCCTTCAACATTTTAAGAAACAAAAATGTTACTATTATCATTTATTTGTATCATTTTTCTAAAAAAAATGGCACTCACATGAGTTGGTGGTCCCTACTTCTATAGAAAGGTGCTACATACGATGATAATAATAGGTGGTAAGTGCAGCATTATTCTTAAAAACGTCATACAAATAAAAGAATTTCGATATGTCGGGAGTTTTTCTTTTATGTGGTTTTTCATGAATTTCTTTTATTTTCCCTCCACATGAAAACAAAATTAACAGTTTATTACTATAAAATTTGGATAATTATAAAAGGATAATGTTGGATAACGCGTTATTTGCAATGTTTTTTCTCTCATGACTCATTTTCTTGGGTAATGTTAGTGAGACAAAATTTTGTAAATAATTATTTGTAATTTTTTCTCTCATGCACTCTTATTATTTTTTCAAATAGTACTAAGAAGATTAAATTTGTAAGCTAAATGATATGTAAGTTGACAATTGAATTATTATTTAATTAACGTGCTTATTCTTATTGTGAGCACGGTATTTAATTGCAAATTTAGTCTACAAACTTAATCTACCTAACACTACTCTTGTTTAACATGTGAATTGTACAAATTTAAAGAAAGTTACATGCTAGATGAATAAAATATTTTAGAAAAAAAAAAAAGAATTATGATGCGAAAATCACTTTTGAAAAGCTTGAAATGATTTATTAGTTAAAGAAAAAAATTGTGGAATGCAGATATGAATTGATTTCGTTTTTATTATGAATTGATTATGTTTTCGCTAATTTGATTTGTGCGAATGCATACTAGGTCTTTGTCAATGTAGGGATACTGTTGGGCTACGTGTCCAACTATGCGTTCTCGAAGCTCCCAACTGACTTGGGATGGCGGCTCATGCTCGGCGTCGGCGCAGTCCCCTGCGTTTTTTTGGCCTTAGGCGTCTTAGCCATGCCAGAGTCGCCGCGCTGGCTCGTCATGCAGGGACGGCTCGGGGACGCGACACGTGTTCTCAACAAAACCTCAGACTCCAAGGAGGAGTCTCTGCTTCGATTAGCGGACATCAAAGAAGCTGCTGGAATCCCCGAGCACTGCACCGACGACGTCGTTCAGGTCCCCAAACGTAGCAAAGGCCATGACGTCTGGAAAGAGTTGCTCCTCCATCCAACACCAGCAGTTCGTCACATTTTAATCTGCGCCGTCGGTATCCATTTCTTTCAGCAGGCCTCGGGCATCGACGCCATCGTTTTGTACAGCCCAAGAGTCTTTGAGACGGCTGGGATAACCAACTCCGACCACAAGCTACTCTGCACTGTAGCCGTTGGATTAGCCAAGACCATTTTCATCCTGGTCGCCACGTTTTTGCTTGATCGGGTCGGACGGCGTCCGTTGCTTCTATCTAGTGTTGCCGGGATGATATTTTCCCTCGGAGCTCTTGGTGTCGGCCTTACAATCATTGATCAGCACCACGGGGCTAAGATGACGTGGACTACTGCACTGTGCTTGACCATGGTAATAGCGTACGCCGCGCTCTTCTCTATCGGATTGGGGCCCATCACTTGGGTTTATAGCTCTGAGATCTTTCCGTTGAAGCTACGTGCCCAAGGCTGTAGTATGGGAGTGGCGATGAATAGGGTGGTGAGTGGGGTCCTCTCAATGACGTTTATTTCGTTGTATAAGGCCATAACAATGGGTGGGGCCTTCTTTCTTTACGGGGGAGTTGCTGCTGTTGCATGGGTGTTCTTTTATACGATGTACCCGGAGACACAAGGTAGAACCCTAGAAGATATGGAGGTCTTGTTTGGCAAGTTCCACAAGTGGAGAGAAGCGAATGCAATGCTCGAAACGAAAACCCAAGTTGATCATGGCGATGGCAACAATGGAACTGGTGCGGTCGAATTAGGCACAAAAGGGCCAGCTAATTAGATTAGTGTGATATGTGGATGGTATAATGGTAGTGCATTTAGTTCTTTGACGAAAATTAGGGTAGGCGTCGGTTATATAATGTACCTCCTCTCAATCGGCTATATATGTAAACGGGTTTCGAACCTCAGAGACAGAGGAGAAAAGGGTTTGTTTTCGATATGTATTGTACAAGTTTGTTTTCCATGCATTAGCAAGGGAAAAAGAGTGTTTTTGATGTGTATTGTACGAGTTTGTTTTCATGAGCATGTAGAAGAGTTCGTTTTCAACGTGTATACAACAAGTTTTCAGTTCAAGTTTGTTTTCCATCACCAACTTCTATTTGTTTGTTAATCTTTTAAAAGCAATGAGATTGTAGCTTAACCCAAAAGTCTTTAAGCATAGGCAAGAAGGAGAGCAGGCCAAAATGAACAAAAAATCTAGCCGAAATGAATGAAAATAATTCTTTTCTAGAAAAAAACAAATGACTCCTGCAATTTTTGTTCACCGCTCTGAAAGTACCTACTCCTTTGTTCATCACTTCCCACACCTGTAGTATTTGTACATGTTACAAGAATTCCTACTTATTCATATCTTTTCCATTTTTCTGTAAAAGAAGTTCCAAAAAATAGCACCAATACATAAAGACTTTTTTGCTAAAAGTAATCTTTGAGACTCCTCATTTTGATCCCTGATATTTGAAATAGATAGAATTGGTCTTTGAGTTTGTCCACAATCAATCATTTTGATCATTCCACAAAAAATCTCCATAAAATAGGAATAAAATGATAAAAATATCCTCAATTTTGGTCCAATCATTTTGGCCTATTGTTTATTAAATTGAGGATAATTTTGTAATTTTGATCCTTATTTAACATAATTTTTCACCCAATGACCAAAATGATTACTGGTGGACAATCTCAATAACCACTTCTATTGATTTCAAATCTCAAGAACCAAAGTGAAGAGTTATACAAATCTTAATAACCATTTTAACTAAAAATTCATACATAAATGTTCAATTCTTTAAAATAGGTTTTGTGTAAGTCTTGGATAACCATCACCAAGTTGATAAAACAGCAAGTATAAAATAAACAAATTTTGGATTCTAGTCCCTAGCTAGTTATATTTTGGGAGGCCATATGTCCCCTGGCCTAGCCTCATAAGTCAAACCAGAAGTTAAGCTTTTACAATCAACCCATAACAACGGTTATTAATTTTTATATGAGTGACATTGAAGCGTGAGAATTTGAACTCAAGATTTCATGCAAAAAGAAAATATTCTTAATTAACTGAGGTGTGACAACCCGTCTTTAATTTTACGTTTTTATTTATTTTAATCAAAGGAATTGACGAAAATGCCCTAGAGGCAAGGACTTTGACTTCTGTTAACCATCATTTAGAGAAATGTATGACTTATTCTTTTAGCGTATTTAAGTAGTACTCGGTGGTACGAACACTTAGGCGAAAGTCGTTTGCGAGTCCAGATTATAACGGTATAGTTATGAACGTTTGAAGTTGGTTATTTAAAGTTAGTTAATTGGTTAAGGAGGACCAATTAGATAAAGCGAGTTTTAACAAAAAACCTACAGTATTATTCACTGTAACGAAAAATTACATTTTTACACTAAAAAGTCAATTCTGGTACTATTCACTTTACCCTTTATTTTGTCCTTATTATTAAAACTCAAAGTTTTCAAGCCATTTTCATTAGTTTTCCTTTAGATAAAAGGTAGAAAAAAGGCAGCAGCCCAATCAGAAATTAGAAGGAAAAAAAAAAAAAAAAGGGAAGAAAACTCCCAGCTTTCCTGTGCACGCCACCACGGCGACCACCCAACTTCCAAGGCCAATTCCGGCCAACTCCGGTGGATTTGCTCGACGCCACCACCGCCATGTTGAAGCTTTCATTCCCCCTCTACAAAATCCACCCAAGAACCACCTTGACTAACCTCTGTATATGGCGGTTTGAGGCCAAGAAAGTTGACGGTTCTCACAGTGCTCCACCTACCCTTTTTTATTTTTCCGGCAAAACGGCAAAGCGATGGCTGATGCCACCACCTGGGCCTTGTAGCCCATCATCCCAAGAGCAAAACCCAACCAACCTTGACCCCGTTGGACCACCGTAGACGACGAATCAACACTGTGAAGCTTTAGGTATCCGCCGGCTTCGTGGGCAAAATTGATCATCTTCTGTCCACTTTTGGACTTTGTGGCAGGTATGAAAGTTGTTCCTCTCATTGAGATCTTCCTTTTTTGTAATTTTTGAGAATTTTTAGAAATAGTTGAATTTTCCGGCAAGTCCGACACTGTTGTATAGGTTACACTGTTGTATAGTTTCCAGAAAATCATACTACGTATAAGTATGAAATCAAATGTAAATCAAAACTAAATCCAGAAATATGCCAATCACAATATCTCAACAGTAGCATAATAAAATCAGATGCTCATCAATCTATGCTAGTACACAAGTCGAAGTTGCCTAATGCAACATGTACGACTGGACTGATGCTCATCAATCTATGCTAGCACACAAGTTGGAGTTGCCTAATGTAACCTATACGACAAGACTGGGTGTAATCATAATATACGCTCTAATGCTACAATCACGTGAAGACTGGCACTATTCAGGCTCACATATGAGTCGGAGTTGCCTATTGTAACCTGTACGACAAGATGTCGAAGTTGCCTATAGCAACCTATACGAACGACTGGCACCTACTTAGATTTACGGCGAGCATGTGGTGTGGATGTGAACATACACGTGAAAGGCTAGCCCTGGCCTTGGGCAAACACTAACACCGAGGTGCAGCAATGATGAGCAGACTACATAAATACAATCATGCCACAACCATTCAACAATTGCAATCAACATTGTACTATTCATGACCATAAATATAATCAAGGCATCTCCTATAGTAAGTTTACATGTGCATCTCGTAGGATTATTTCATCATTTCCCAACAATAAGGTATTTCTTATAAACATTAATTTAATCATAGCAATCACATAAATAATTTAGGGTTATTATACAAAATGGTCCTTGAGATTTGCATGATCAATAGAAATGGTCCCCAAGATTGAAAATCAATAGAAATGGTCCCTAAGATTGTGCACCATCCATGATTTTGGTCATTCCATTAAAAATAATTTTGGACAATTTTCAAAGCTTTGTAACTCAATCATTGCTTAACCCAATTTGACCCATAATATATCAAAATAAAGATAGGAAAGTGTAGAATAAGATAATACCTATTTGTAAGCCCAATGGTTGCCGGAGATGGCCGAAAATAGCCTGAAAGGTGACTGGTCCGCAGGAAAACTGGAAAACTAGCTAGAAACTGGGTAACCTTTAAACATTCATAACTTCTTCAATACTCAACGAAATCGAGTGATTCAAAAACAAAAACAATACTTCTTTGTGAGACGAAGAGAACGGTAACTTTTTCGAAGGCTAACTCGCCGTGGTTTGGTCGGACAACTGCTCAAAAGTGGCTAATCATTTTCGAGTTAGCCACTTTCGAGCAGTTTTTCAGCCAAACCACAGCGATTTAGCAGTAAAGAAAGATACCATTCTCTTTGTCTCATTGAGAAGTATGATTTTCAGTTTTGAATCACTCGATTTTGATGAGTATTGAAGAAGTTATGAACGTTTAAAGTTTACCCAGTTTCCGGTGAGTTTTCCAGTTTTCCCGCGGACCAGTCACCTTTCAGGCTATTTTCAGGCCATATCTGGCAATCATTGAGCTTCCAAACAGGTATAATCTTGTTCTACACTTTCTCATCTTCATTTTGATATATTATGGGTCGAATTTGGTTAAGAATCGATTGAGTTACGAAGCTTTGAAAATTGCCCAAAGAGTTTTTAACAGAATAACCAAAATCATGGATGGTGGACAATCTCGATGACCATTTTGTATAATATCCCAATAATATATATGGAAACTAACATATATATATATATATATATATAAAGAAAAGACCCACTCACATATCATGTCGTCGAATCGAACCCGCCTCATAGCATCGAGAGTCTTTGTGATGCATTTCGCTTAGAAACGAAGCCATTTGTGTAAATATGTAACGTACTAGCATATAAACGGGTTTTCGTACAAAGTATAGCTAATAAAGAATTTAAAACAGTCGAATTTCGGAAAACGAAGGGCGGATTTGGGTCCGGCACGTCGAGAAACCTAAGGAGCGACCTCAGGTTCCTCTATGCGCCACCGCATGCTCCTGCGAGTACATACGTACTCGTCTTCCTTGCGAGTTCCTGCAAATTTTGCAGGTTTTTGGTCCAACTTCCAGAGCTCCTATCGAGCTCGATTCTCTACCAAAATCAGTGATTCAAAAACCATTTTGAAGTGAGAAATGTAGGGAGCAAAACCATACCAAATTACGGCCGAGTTAAGGTCGGTGTTGGCTGGAAAAATAGCCTAAAAGTGGCCAAATGACCAAGGATCCTAGTTTTCCAGAAATCTGGGAAATTTCATCCCTACTTTCAGAGCTAATATCTAACTCGATACTTAACAAAATTCGATGATTGAAAAGCCAACTAGAAGCTAGGAATGTGGGAAAGAGGTTTATGCCAATTCAAGGTCTAATCGTGGTCGGATTTGGATTGGGGAACGGCTTAAAAGTGGCATGATCTAGAAAAACAAATTTCCAACTTTCATAGCTAATTTCTAGTTTGATACTTAACCAAACTTGATGATTCAAAAACCATTTTGAAGTTAGAAATGTAGAGAAGAAATTCATACTCTTAAGAGGCCCAATAGAGATCGGATTTGGTCGTCAAAATGGCTGGATAGTGGCCAAACAACCACGGATTCGAAATTTCCAGAAATGAACAGTGACCTTCCTTTGTGTTTTCCGATCTCCTACACCACCAAAACCACCCAAACGCTTACTAATCATGAGCCTAGACATGATCTACAATGATAGGGACCAATTTTGAGGCTTACCTTGGCCGAAAATGGCTAGAATTCACTAGAGAAAAGTGATGCACAGTGCTTGTACTATGCAGCGCAGGGAGGTTGTTTTCAAGGTGCTTTTCTCCTATTTCTAGGTCCAATGGTTCACAAGGGTTACAAGGGATGATGGTGGAGGTGTTGCCTTGATGTGTTTGCAGGTGTAGAGGGGTGTGTGTGTGTGTGTGTCTCGGCAAAAGAAGGAGTAAAGGTGAGTGAGAGTGAAAGAAGAAGAAAATAGAGAGAATGAAAGAGAGATCACGCCCCCCCCCCCCACAAAAAAAAAAGAAAAATGGGAAATCTTGCCACATGTTAGCTCTACTTGAAAAATTATCAAGATTGTCCTTGCATTTCGAATTCCGTAAAATCTTAATCGTAGCTTCAAATTCGATTCCTCTTACGTCTACACGATCGTCCTTTCGGGAATTCAAGAGTACGGTAAAATAATAACTCGTACGCGTCATGAAAGGCAGTCAACGAAAGTCAACAATCTAGCCTCTAGGGCATTTTCGTCAATTTACTCATTTAAAAATTAATAAAATTGTAAAGTTAGGGATGAGTTGTCACAATATATTTGTATATGTTGTATTACAATATGTATTTTTGAATTATTATTCTATATAAATTAAAAAACTTTTAGTTTTATTTATTTTTATAGTATACTATAGGCAAAGAGTGAGATTAAAAAAATTATAAAACACAATAAAAATAAAAATATTAATTAATTTAAAAATGCCAAACACATTGAAAAAAATATAATAATTAATTTACAAGTTCGAAAAATGGGAAAAAAATATACAAACGCTCGTGATAGCACCCTCTATGCTTTGAGGATGGGTACATTGTTGTTTGAATTTTTAAAAACATAAAAACCCTCATGAATAGTACTTTTAAGGGAGTTCAAAATAAACCAATATCATTTCCCTTGGTGATGATGAAATTTGAAGGGTTTTATCGTAAAAAACGTGCAAGGTTTCCTTAACCTTGAAACGCAACTCTTTTCCTTTCGCATATCCTTGAACATTTGGTATTTTGTAGTAATGTACTAAATTTTTTTCATTAGACTCTTATTTTGGGGTATGTAATATTTAAAAGACAAATGATGCTTTTATGTTTTGAGGTAATATTTATGTGACAATGTGATATACATATACAAAAATTAGTATTATGTTTTCAATTTTTTTGGGGTCAAATTATGTTTTTCATTTTCATTGTTTATTGATTTAAAATATATTTTCCTTAATTGGTAATGACTCGGGTCATATTACCTGATAACATTAACGAGTGAATTTCAGATCGGGTCATATCACCCGTATACTTTAATGAGTGCTACACGATACGACCCGTTAAGATATTGAGTATGTCACAAAAACGACACGAATACTAGGTCTACATATTATTAAAGTCGGACCATAAAATAAAGGGAGTTTTAACGAAAAACCACATTTTTACACTAAAAATTCAATCTTGATACTATTCACTTTACCCTTTATTTTTTATTTTATCATTAAAACTCAAAATTTTTAAACCATTTTCATTAGTTTTTTTTAAAATAAAAGGCCTCAAAAGAAAGGGGACAGCCCAAGCTAAAGGAGGAGGCCCAATCCCTGAGTACACGGGCCTAAACTCGGAAAGAAAGAAACATTCAAACCATGCGGAGTCCGCAGCTCAAATAATTTCACGCCACGGGTACATAAGAGCGATGGTTTATCCGTGCCATATAAAGTGACTTGCCATCCATATAAGCAACAACCAGATGGTGTATCTACAACACCATTGCAACACAAAAATACCAACCCGAAATCCAATAGCACACTCGAACCAAGTTTCACATCCAAAAACAGCTATGGACTCTCAGATATGCGAAAAGATCGATCCAAGCAGCATAAACCCGTATGGTGATCCAATGAGTCTCTTTTTACTTCTCAGAATTCCTCTTTAGAAACATACAACCAAACCCATTTTGCACTTGATTTTATGGCCCGTGTACAGTTCACATTTTTTATTGTTTTGTGAGGAAAGGGAAAAATTGATAGTGCTAATTATCATCTCATCAACCGTATGGGCTGTGTGGGCTTTACTTTGTGTTTTTTCTTCTCAAGTTTTTTATGGGTGGTGTTATAAATGATCTTAGAGCATTATCGTAACAAAAATGCCACAAATTTGTACTATTTTTTTAATAAAGATGGAATCTGCATGTTTTAGTGAACCCTATCTTTATTAGACAGATGATACAAATAGGTGATAAATGTAGCATTACTCCTAGGGAAGTGTTATTGGCACTCCAAAAATCTCATTTTTACACTTCTCACAAATGTATTTTTCTTTCCTAATATATAAAGTTTGGAGTTTAGAATGAGATTTTTGAAGTGCTAATAACAATTCCCTACTCTTATCGTAATTACTTTTCTTGTATAACAAGTATCGTATTGTTTCTTGTAAACTTGTAAGAATAACTATTCTCTCCCCTTAGAATGCACAGACAATTTGAACTTCATGTTTAATGTTTTATCACACTACAATAATATTGTATATTAAGATACCTAAAAGTAAGTGGTGGATTGCTCTAGTGGATGAGACATTTCTTTTCAACCCAATGTGTTCCAAGGTCAAACATTTCTCATCTCTTTAGTCTAGCTTAGAGTAGTAAATTGTTCGTAATTAAAAAAATACCTAAAAGTCAATAATGTAGGGGCCGTTTGATAACCATTTGGTTTTCAGTTTTCAAATTTTTTGAAACTGAAAACTGAAATCTTGTTTGGTAATTACTTTCAGTTTTCCAAAAAAATAAAAATAAAAAATAAAAACTATTGTCTTGAGTTTTCAAAATTTGTCATTGAGTTTCATTTTTTTATTTTTTATTTTTAAAACTGAAAGCTGAAAATAATTACTAAACTAGATTTCAATTTTTAATTTTCAAAAGAGTTAAAACTAAAAACTGGAAACAAAAAAAAGAAATGACTATCTCTAAATTTTTGACAATATGAAGTCAAAGTACAGCGGTGGATATGTATGCATTAACATAAGGAAATCCTGAAAATAAGAAGTGTAGTGCACAATGGAGTTGAATATGCCTTAGACAAGGCAGATTGGCTTGAAAGTTTTTAGAGGATAGTCCTACATACTTTGTGATAGTTTTAGTAAAGTAAGGGCTAAACATAATGACTAAATTGCAGAGTAATTTGCTTAATTCTTAAAACAGAGAGAATAAATAATAATTATCTCTTCTAATGAGCTATTTTAAGGTATGAAAAGCTTAGAGGTTTTCTTACAGACACGTTAAATGTGGGAGAATCTATTGAAATGTCCCAAATCGACCATATCAATGACAAAAGAAGAGTTTAAATACCATAATCTCACTCCAACTAATACCGATGCCTTTTGTGATAAACTCTCACACCTGATGGATTGTGCAAGTGGTAATTACCAAATTAGAGACAATATCAGTGTTGTTGGAAGTGGGCCGTATGACCTGTCTCTTTGATAATTCTACATGGTATCAAAGTCAGAGAGCGGGCCCGTACCATACTGGCACATGATGGGTGGGTCCCCTTGACCCCACGCGATGATGGTGGGTCACCTGGCCCCACATGTAGGGTGAGTTCCCTTAGCTCTACGTGGTTGTCAATGTGTGGATCTCCCACATGTGACCCACTAATTGGGTCCCATGTGAGGGGCGTATTGAAATGTCCCACATCGACCATATCAATGACAAAAGAAGAGTATAAATACCATAATCCCACTCCAATTAATACCGAGGCCTTTTATGATAAAATCTTACACCTGACGGATTGTGCAGGTGGTAATTACCAAGTTGGGGACAATATCGGTGTTGTTGGAAGTGGGTCGTATGACTCGTCTCTCTGATAATTCTACAGAATTTTTTCAAGAGCTTTAGCAATTTACATAGTAAATCTCTATATGTTTTGAGGAATTAATATTCTCGAATGAAATACAATTTCATAAGATGGACTGTGCACACCATAAGAAATAATGAACCTAATGGATCCAATAATTAAATATTTGAATAGAGATTAAGTTGATTAACGAAGGGAATAAGGCTAAAACCAACATAACCAATAAATCAGCCCGGCATAAACCTAACTAGTCTTTTTTTGGAGATCCCATTGTCTAAGTTCAATAGAAAAACTAGTAGGGCAATGATTCAAAGAAGTTCACACATTATATACCTCATTCTTATGGTGGAAGAAGTGTGTTGTCTACAGAAGTGATAGGGTGTGTATTTATGCTTAATGACACTGATATCTTATAAATAAGGGTAATAGAGCGGACTATTATTAATCAATGGTCACCTATGTGAGAGTATAAGTGGGGTCGCTTTTATGAGAATGAGATGGCTAAATTCTCTAAAGCTTTCATGAATTCGGGATTTGTTCACAACCAAAATGAACACAACAATATGAACCATAATATATTCGGATAATAGATGTGTGTTGTTTATTGTTTTGATTTACTATACACAGTTCAATATCTCTTATACACATTGTGCACCAGTATATTCGATAAGTATTTGCTAAGGAAGGTTCAAGTCCAAAATACACATCTCCCAATACATCTCTGGTTCGCTCTTAATTTTTCACACATGCGGGGAATTTTTGAAAACTAGATATTACATTATTTAATATAATATGCCTACTTTACTAGAGAATTTTAGAGAGAGAGAGAGAGAGAGGGAGAGAGAGAGAGAAATGTACGGTAAAGAGTAGAGAGAATTGGATGAATTCGGAGATGTGATTTCTCACCCCCATTGCGCCTTTATTTATAATAGTAGGGAATTTAAATTCCTTACCCTTTAAGCATTATAATATAATTAGGAAATTATCTGAAACATACTACAGAATCCAATAAGGATTTACACAACCACATTTTTAACAAAATTAGGATTGCAACACTCTCCTTGAGTGTGTAAATACTCAAATAAATGGTGCACCAAATCTTTGTGAAAAATGTAGAAGTAGTTAATGAAGTCGTATCGTCTAGTCGGCATAAGTAGCGAAAACAAGTCTCGAATCGACAAAAGAATGCATTGGTAGTAAAACTTACAAAACCTCGCTATGGTATAACCCAATATGGGATAAAAGCCCATAGACTAAGAAAAAAGGTGAGAAATGGCATAAAGTTAAAACTACACGTCTTCATGACTCAAGTAAAACTCTCACAAGGCTATAATTAGCCTAGGATGGGTATCTCATTAAAACCTAGTCAGGTAGCAAAAACTCAATGAAAAATATGCTCCTAATTGTAGGGAAAAAGAGTACATTAAGATCAAGTGAGTGTACTTCTGGATACTCCCTCTAATTTTGACATAACTTCCAAATGAGAACTACAAGCTCTACAAATAAATAGTTACACATACCAATTCCTCGGATAAGCTTCTAGAAGGTTGACTTCAGCAGTGACTTCTTGAAGAGGGTCGGCAAGGTTATCTTAGATCAGATTGTATGACTTCGATCTCCTAATGTTCTGCTGATGTGATATAAACGCAATATGCTTAACGTTGGCTTTGTTGATGTATCATGTCTTAGTCTGGTTGATATATGTGCCCTAGTCTTCATGGATCGGGGATTAGGCGTTGGATCTGCTCAAGATACATAGGGATAAGTTCAAATTCGTAGTACCTTCAGGTAGCAAAAAAATATGGTTGTGTGTAGGCATATTGCTGCATCTTTACCAATAGATGAAAAACTAGTGAAATGTGTAGTCAATGTAATGAGCTAAGTACAACAACACCAAATTTGAACTTTAGATATGGAACTTCGGGTTCCACAACCTCTTCAAGGGTCTCATTTGCATATAGCGTATGGATGATCATATTTACTTGAAATGTAATATCTTCGGGATGTAGTTCGACTAGTGGACCAAAATATTGTCAGAACAATGCTTGAACTTCTGGTCAATGCATATACAAGTTTTCCCAAGATCCTTCATCTCAAATACCGTCTTCAGGTGCAAGGCAGTTTTCTCAAGTTTTTCCAAGGCCTTAGTGAGATTCATGTCATGGACATAAACTGCAACTTTAGCAATACGAAATATAACTTTTAGTTTAAGATGCAAGGGCATTTACATAACCATGACTGATCAAATAATCACATAAACGAATATGGTTTCATTTTGTGCCTTATCCTTCCTCTTTTAGGGAAGTAAATCCTATGAACCAAGTGATCTGTCATACTTTAGGTCAATGACAGAGTGATTAGCTATCTATCGATTATCGGGTTATCCAACAGGGGCGGCCAACCATCCTTTAGAGACGGCACACCCTTTGGTGATGTTAACTCGAAATTTGTTAGGTACGTCTATCTTTGCAATCATGTTTGCAGTTGGTACATGATCTCACCACTTTAGCTAGATCTAAGGATTGTGTCTAGAGCAACATTATGAAAGCTAGAATGCCTCCTATGATGTGTACCTCATATCCTCCATTGCATTTTGCATGGTGAGTAGTTACATTTGATTTGCCTTATCCTACTTTGTAAAATACTCTCTTTCTTGTGTAGTACTTTCATTAGTCAACGTTGAACAATGTATTAAAAGGCGGAGCCATAGGCAAGGCGTTCCATGGATAGTCCCTCCGCCTAGGCGTGAGGTGAAGCCTCACGGGACCTAAATAACTTAATATATATTGCATATATAATTATATATATAGTATAATACTTTGTAAAACAAATATAATTATAACTAAACCAAAGCTAATATCTTCTTCATTACTAAGTGTTGTTGTACTTGAAAATTATTCATATAGTCTTAAAATGTTGTAATTATTTATTTTATTGTAAGCAATTTATAGTGAACTTCAAGAAAAATAAGGTTGAGTGGCCACAATTATAGGGAGTTTGAAAGGAAATAAAGGCAAAATGTAGCAATTATATGCAATTCAAAAGGAAATAAAGGCTAAGTGGAGCTATTATAGGGAATTTAAAACGAAATAAAGCTTAAGTGGAGCAGTTATTATAGGGAATTTAAAGGAAATAATGGTTAAGTGGAGTCGTTATAGGAAATTTCAAGAGAAATAAATCTTGGCTAATCAAAATGCTAGGTGACAGAATATGAATGGGCAATAATTAATAAAAAATAAAATAAAAAAAGTTAGAGTTAGACTTTGCCACTAGGATTTGGAGAGAGAAACTCTCTCTCCCTTTCTTCTTCCCTGAAACTAGAACAGCACATGGAGGAATGGCAGAAATAGACCTGGATTTGGAATGAAAAAATGCCCAACTGAATGCCGAACGCACCTCAGCCGCCTAGGCGCGCCCCAATGCCTCCTTACACCTACCCCCATAAAACAAAGGCAAAAACCCAGCAACCCTACCTCCAAGGGCGCCTAGGCACTCCCTGAGGCTAGTTTTTTAAAACACTGATGTTGAATGCTGAGGAGCCTTGAATGCAATGTTAAATTCCAACATTTCAAAGTTCATTTCAATTTGTTGCTTCCATGCTTTAAATTTGTTGCCATTCAACTTCTCAAAATTTACTAAACTCAGCATATTGAAACTAGTTAACTCAAAGTGATTTGGAACACTTCATAAGTACATGATCAATAAGTGATACAAAACTTCTTATCATACTTGAATTATGGCTTCAGTTACACCTTTGGGGAACACCTTTAGGCAAGAAATTGTCCATCATAACTATGAGTTCCAAATCTAGCATTAGCCAAGTCATAATATATCAAGATTATATGTATAACATTATCTTTGAGTAAGTTAAAAGTACACAAATAGCATGAATTCCATCACTCATTATACACTGATCATACAAATGAACCTAGTAAACTTATCCTTGTAAATCACAACATTACAAGATTATGAGGAATCAAATTGTGTCCTACACCTTGGTGTTATGCAAAATTTGTCTCAAAAATCTCTAAATATGTTATTGCTACATAATTTTTTTTATTTGATAATGCTTCATTATTGGACTTATGAGCAAATTAGACTGACAACAAGATATTGGAAGAATTTTTGATGAATTATAGTTCAAGTTTTAATAGAGAAAACAAGGATTAACAGATTGATCCAGAGAAATAATCAATATATCTAAGAACAACCATGACATACAATTCATCACAGAAGGAGAAAATGTAGCAACATTTAAACAAGTTCATCAAATTCTACATAGCAGAATCATGAATCTATATTTGTCCATTATGGGGTTTAAATTGTGTGGCTCTGATACAACATGTTGTCTATAATAAGGATAGAAACAAACAAACCTTTTATAGATAGTTTTGCTATATACATAGAGTTGTACTACATTTATTAAAGTATTAACACATTAAGGTTACAATTCTCAGTTAAGACTTCTTACTTGTTGTAGAAGACATTGATGCCATGTTTGTGCTTGTCTTCTCTTCGCTCGGTTACAAGTTGGATCCCAGAACTTTCAATGGGGCAATTTCCTTTCGTAAAGAAGATCACATAGACCCGAGAAGAGAGACCAAAGTATTACATGTTAGTTGCAACTCATCCTCCCATTAAGGATGTAGTTCTAATCTGTTTAAGTTGCTTTAACTGCTACTTATTCAAATAATTAAATCATTAGTTTTTCCTCAAATATAGCTTTGATCCGATACATATATTCTGTAATTTGTTTTAACAAACGATATTTGCTATATTAAGGGGGTGGGGGAGTGGTTAAGCCTCATAATGAGCTAGCAATAATGTAGTTCAAATTTGCCTTTAGCGAGAATCGAACCTAAAACCTTTCACTTACAAGTGAAGAGGAATACCACTATTAAGAGCATCTTTAATGGACTCCCAAAATAGGGACAATCACCGCATAAAATGAGTATAAAACAAATATAGGTACAAAATGAATCGGAAAGTGAGTCCTTAAACTATAGGAACTCACCAAATACTTGGTGTATGTACTCACATATAAAAACTGTATAGGATCTGAAATGGTGGACCGGTTAGACAATTTAAATGGAAAAGATGGTCCACTAAACTGAGTGCTACTGTGCAGCTTGACTCCCAAATGTTGATGACGAGCGGGTAGAAGTGAGTCGCCGAAAGCTGCTTCTTGCATCATTGTTGCTACTTGCATCAAGGGTGGTGATTTGTTTTCCCAAATCAAATTTTGTTACCCTTGCAGGCCGTGTGGCTGCTTACATCATTCGTCTTCAACCCAAATCAACTTTTTTTTTTTTTTACTAATTTCTTTTAAACTAGGGTAAATTACATTTTACTCCCTCAAGTATGGGTCAATTACAAAAAAATATGTTAAGTTAATCGTTAAGTGATGATGTGGCAAATGTAAGGTCCACATTTGTGTGGACATGGCTGTTAACTTTGCACCATATGAATAAAAAAATAATAAAAAAAGATTATTTAATAAAAAATCTATTTATATTATAAATAAAAACAAAAAAAAAAAATTTTGAAAAAGAGATCTAGGCAATCACCCTCTTGCCCAGTTAACCACCCACCTCTTCCTCCTTTCCCTTAACCTAACCTCATGCCAGTGCTCCTGGGCCTTGAAGGCCCAGCCCAAGCCCGCCGCCGCCGTCCAGCTGGTTCTGCCAAACCACATTCATCACTGTGAGGTTTGATTTCTCCCCGAGTTCTTCGATTCTTGCTCGAACTCAACAATTTTTGTATGGAGTGAGTCGTCATGGCTTACATCAATCTCTCCCTTCTCACCTTCACTCTTCACCTCCTAGACGACGGGAAGGATGAAGAACTTCCATCGCCAAAGAACCTTTACTGAGCTTGCAAATCTCTCTCCGATTTTAAGCTCTGTGCTTCTTCCGGCTTCGGAAAGCAGAACAATGCCGAGGTCTTGGTCATAGATTTGACCTTGGGCCTTACTAGTCTTAGCAACGCGCCACATGGCAAGATCTCGAGCATGGCAAGGCTCGTGCGTCGAATAGTGCGCTTGGTGGGACTGGTGACTGTGTTCATCGCTGGAGTCACAGTGTTGGCAATCCACGGATCTTTGAATATGGTTAGGGTCCGAGTCTCAGCAAAGTTTCCATGGGCCTAGTCCTTCAACGAGCTAGAATCAGCAGTCTCGGCCGAGTTGAAACAACGATTTGAGCGCAACAATGATGAGAAACTAAAAGGGTTGATCTGAGGACAGAGAATGGAAGTGAGGTGAAAAGAATGGATGAAAGGGAGAAGGTGGGTCGGGGAGCTGAAGAGGAAGGAGTAGGTCTTTGGGGAAAGAGAATGGAGGGGAGGTGAAGAAAGTAAAGAAGAGGGAGAAGGTGGGTTGGGGAGGTGAAGAGGGAAGAGTAGGTCTTTGGGGAGAGAGAATGGAGGAGAGGTGAAGAGAGTGAAGGAGAGGGAGAAGGTGAGTCAAGGAAGACATGGGTTTTAGGGTTTTAAAAAAATAAAATAAAAAAATAAAAAAATAAAAAATAACTTTTCTTTAATTAATTATTTTAGGGTAAATTATTATTTTTTAAAATCTTTTTTTTGCCACGTGGCATAAATTTGGCAGCCACGTCAGCACAAATGTGGATCACATATTTTCCATGTCATCACTTAACGGATTTTCTAACGGATGTATGAAATTGAAATAAAATAATAAGTAAATGTATGAAATTGAAATGTTTTAAAGATGTTGTATGAGGTTGCAATCGATCTCAAACCTAAGGGGGGTAAAATGTAATTTACCCTTTAAACTAAGTGTAGGTATGATGTATTTCTTTTAGATAATGAATTAGTGTATTTCTTTTAATTATGTAGCAATGTATTTTTTGGTGTCAGAATTTACATTACTTTTTGTCAAAATGTTCATAAAAATATTTTATTACAAGGTAATGTTAATTTAATTTAAAAAAAAAAAGTTAATGCAAAAGAAAATTTTGCACCTAATCAAATTATCACATAAAATCTTAAAAGCCTCAAATTTAGAGATTCTAGTATAAGGACTCTTCTTTCAGAGACAATATTCTATTAAGGACACAAGGATTCCCTTTAAGTCCATAAATGAGTTCTTAAAAGTGGTGGTGGGAGTCCCTGGAATAGGGACTCACATTGGATATCCTATAAGTGGCATTATGTAATTAAGTCTACATGAAACACAACCACTTTGTCCATGACTATTGTACCATATATATAACTGATGAAACTCACTTATGTTCGCCCTGGAATGCGCCTCACACAACTCCCTTTGTGAGCATGGTGAATTCTAGAGTATTAATTTAAAAGATGTCTTGGAACCTTTGTCAAGCTATCAGGCTTTCTACCAAGCTAAGAAAAATGTTGAGCATGCCACCACTAATGAGACCAGCATATTTAAAGTCATTCGTGCATGAATCAATCGGTTACTTAGCCTTAAGTTTCCTAGACTTCTTTGATCAAGGGATTGTTTATGGAGGGATTAAGTCCATAAAAAGTTCTTTTCTTTGCCTTGGATCGAGGACTTTTGGTTAGTGTTATGTGCCATTTTAACATGAATTAAGAACAAGGGAAAAGTTTGATTTGTTGAAGTTATTAAGCAAAAGTAAAGTTAAGCAAATGTAAAGAACGTTAAATAATAACTTTGAAACTGAAATATTGGTAAGTAAATGCTGGAAATAACTTGTAATGAAAGTGCAAGTTATTTGAAGGCAAAAATAATATAACAAAGCGTAAATCTGAAAGGTTCGAGCATGTTTCAACGTCTTCCGGCACTATGCATCTCGGACACACTTTCTTAAGTTTACAAGGTAAAAGCTTCAAAACAACGACAAATGAAATCAATGCTACAAAAGGAATGCAGCGGAGCTAAAATTAAAAAAGGAAGATGACTGGTCTACAAAAGAGATATAAAGCAAATGGCAGAGCTTTTAGGAGCCTTTTTTTGAGAGTTGATTTGAGTGTCATTTTCATCCTGTTCTACCACCGCTTTTACAGAGTTCACTTCTCGGTGAATTAAGCTTGTAATTCCTTGATGCATCCCTTCTCTTGCCAAGTGGTTAATGTGACTGCTAGTTGAGGGTGAATTCACACTTCATCCCCTCGAAATTATGAGTTTTTGCCCTTGAAAAGTGCTTTCTTTTCTAAAACATCTTCTCTATAACACCACTTAGTCTGATTATTCTCATAGGTCTACCACCATAACTGCTATGCCATATTAATATTTAGGGTAAATTACACACTCGCACCAGATTTTCATACCTCATGTTTTAAACATTGCAATGTCATACCTTAATTTATGAATTTGTTGCGAAGTCATACATCCGTTAATTAATCTGTTAAATTGACCGTTAAGTGATGACGTGGCAAATACATGACCCATATTTTGCTGACATGGCAACCAACTTGTGCCAACTAATAAATATATGTAATTGTTAAAATTATTTTAATTCATTTTAAATATTATTTAAATAAAATAAAATAAATTTAACCTCACGACCCTCACCCTAAACAACCCATCCTTCCCCTCACTTCTCTCTCTCTCTCACCACACATCAACCCATAATCACCATTTCTGCAAAAGCAATCAAACCTTAATTTCTGAATCGTAAAGGCTCAGCCAAGAAAATCAAAGAAAGCCATGTAATTTACATCAGAGGAAGAAAAGGAAACCAAATTAAGAAAACAAGCAAGAATGGGCTGAGTGAATTTGGGGTAAATGCAGGAGGGGTCGAGGAACAGGAGCTTCTTGACTCTAAATTGGTAAGTCCCATCAATGACGTTGGTTGGATCTAGAGATTGACAACGATGAAATTTGCCGCATCCGTGTTATTGGCGTGAATGACGTTGGCATTGATCACGAATTAGCGTTTCTCGGTGGCTAAAAAGGAATCAACGTCAGCTTGGCAGGTGAGTTCGAGCTCAGTGTGGGTGCGGAGGACGAGGTTTGTGAAGCCTAAAGCTTGGTGCTTACGGACGATGACGAAGCCGATGAGGCCGTTGTTGCAACATGAAAGGGAGAGAGAGAATACAGGAAGGAAGGGGAGAGAGGGATGTGATGGTGGTTCTAGGTTCAGGTATGGCGGGAGAGAAAGGGGTGGGATGGTGGTTCTGGGTTCTAGGGAAGGAATGAGATAGATGGGGTGAGTGTCGTGCTGGTTTTTTTTATTATTTATTATTATTTAATTTTGAATTTTGAATTTTGAATTTTTTTTTAAATAATATATAAATGAATTAAAATAATTAAAATATTTAAATATTTCTATAAGTTGTTTGACCATTGACACAAGTTGATTCCCACGTTAGTAAAATATGTCTCTGCATTGCCACGTCATCACTTAACGGTCAATTTGACAGATTAATTAACTAAGGTATTACATTACAATAAATTCATAAATTAAGGTATGATATTTTAATATTTAAAATATAAGGTATGAGATTGTAATGCGATCCACAATTGAGGTATTGTCCACATCTCCTAAAATGAAGGACCCAATAAGTATTTTGAGGTTTCACGCGGGTTTGGGCCGCGAAGCAAGCCCAATGTTCATTTTGAGTCTAAACAACTTTCATTGGGTTTCTTACACGTGCCACACGCTCCCTTAGAGACGAATCGAAACTGACAAGGTGAGGAACAAAAAGAAAAGGACAAGGTGCAAGTGGAAAGCATTCGAGAAAAATTATCCTCTACGTGCTCATTTGGTTTCACAATAAAAAAATGAAAATAAAATGTAATTTTATACTTCAACTATAGAATGGAGGATATTTTTCCGTTCCCAAATTCCTTTCCAATCCGCAAGTGTGAACGACATGATAAGAGGAGATGCTTTCCACAATTTTTTTTACAGAAGCAATAGCCATATTTTATTGATACTAAAAAAATACGATTACAAGATTACAATGGTGCCATCTGAGACATTTTTCTGTGACTGAATTCTTGATTTGGAGAATAAGTGCACAACAAGCAAACTTAATTAATTTTCTATACGGCAACCACAATGAACAACGAAACACACAAAAACCATCGGTATAGATTTGCCACAATAGATCATTGATGACAAATTAAAACCTAAGAACAAACAAAGCCATCAATAAGAAGCGAGACCACACAAACGATCATGGACACGAACATACACAAAACACAACTAAGCCCAAAAAGAAACTACTGCTAACTCAATTGCACATCAAAAACAGGGCACACTCGTCATCACCTCGTTTCAATAATCGTAGTAGTCATGCCCTATCAAGGTAAATCCGTCTCGGGCTCTCGAACCTTGAGGTTCGGCTCCTTCAAGTGCTTCAAGTCAGCGGAAGTAAAGGGAGGCAGATTATCTGCCCTCCCATTTCCCGTGTCTTCCGGTGCCTTACTGTTTGTATGGTCACAGTTAAGTCACGTCAATATTTTATATTACTTTTCTTTTTTATCTTATTATCTCTATAAAAAAATATATACAAAATATTAACGTGACTTAACTATGACCATACAAAATATGAGGGCACGAGAAGGCATAAAAAATAAGAAGACAAAGAATCTACCTCCGAAGTAAAGTCCCATTCATCTGTGCATAACTAAAACTACATAAAAAAAAACAGAGAAAATTTTGACCTCAGAGAAATAGTAAGTTGAAGAAAAGGATGATGATCTATCAGAGTACAGGTCAAGATGGAAAATCTATACAATATAGTAAAAAAGTGAAGAATTGGAATGCATTCTAATACTTAAAATGGTCCGTTGCTTTAGTTTCCAAGTGTCCATCCGTACCTAGTTTTGTCACTTTCTTGGGAGTCTCTATGCCTCGTTCAAAATATCAACATCTTCCCGAAAATAACAATTAGAATGAATTGAAATCAAATTATTTCAAATCATGTTATTTTACTATTTGGGATTCTCCATGGTCCATGTCCTTTTCATAATTATCTTTCCGAAGTGATGGAAGGAGAGGTCGGTCGGCCGACCCTACCTTAGTTGGCTCCGCTCTTGCGTACTCAAGACGAGTAAATTTCATAATTATTTGTCCTACAAGCAGCTTGAATTGTGATCTCAAAAATATGTTTATCGTATTAAAATTATGGTTTTAACAAAAATAAATTAGCACCACTCTTTATTTTAATTTTTTTAATTAAAATTTGACAGGATTAGTGATTGAGTTTATCTACTATAAATCATTTTAGTAATTTCGTAAAAATCTTTCACTAACCTCATATGACAATTTAACTATAATATTGATAGATTTTTTATGGAATGATCAAAATAATTTAATATAGACAAATTCAGAAATCGTTTTTGTTGATTTTCATTATCAGAAATCAAATTGAGAAATTATGCTAATGTTAAAAACTATTTTAATTAAAATGCGTATTAATTATTACTAAAGCAAAACAAACATCATTTCTGCTATGAAAAGCAATGCAAATATCATTTCTGCGATTAATTATATATATATTTTGTCTGTCCCTGTCAAGCAGTGCTGCAATAAGAAATCATTTCCGTATGCAAATCTTGTGATATTATGGTAAGCAAATATGCTTCATGTTTTATTTGTTTTTATTTAATCAAACAATATTAGGGGTTGCTACTTAGTATTATAATTTAGTAGTATTTATCATTATTTGTAAGTGAGAGGTCTTAGGTTTGATTCTCGCTAAAGATCAATTTAAACCATATTATTGCTAACCCATCTCTCTCCCTTTAGTATAGAAATGATCGTTTGTTAAAAAAAAAAAAAAAAAAAAGAAAAAGAAAAAAACTAAGGGCTCGTTAAATTTATTCAACATTCATTAAATTTAATAAGATGTACAAGCCAGGCTAATCCTAAACATCAAATAGTTTATCCAAGGATATGGTGAGAAAATATGCTTCAATTAATTTTCAACAAAACATGTCATCTAAAAATTTTCTCCAAATAAAAATTTTGATCCCAACTAAATTTAATTAAACAAACACATCATCGATTTATCCGTATTTGAAGTATATTTTACAATGAATGTATTAATCACATCTGTTGCAAGTTAAATAATTGCCCTAATGATTTTTGGAGTGGCCGTTATACTCTCAAATGTAAGTCAACTTGACTTTAATATCAAGATGAGAGTCAAAAAGAAACTTAAGGCCCGTTTAATATCTTATTTTCATCATTTAAAAAAAAATTATTAAGACCATCTCTTAAGAACAATTTTTTTATAAAACAAACAAACTTGTTTGGTATAACACAAAATTATTTTTACGTCTTAACAATTTAAATAAAAACGAAGTTGTCTACTAACAACTCTTTGTTGGAGCCGAAGGAGGGAGATCAAGATCGGAAAAGATAGTGGTAAGAGAGAGAGAGAAGAGATTGGAAGAAAGGGGAGGGGGGAGAGAGAGAGAGAGAGAGAGAGCGAGAGAGAAAGAGACAAGACAGAGGAGAGAGAGAATGATGAAGAGTGGATTCGGAGAGAGGGGATAAGAGGCGGGTTTTAGTTTTAAAAATTTTAAAATCAGATTTTTTATATTTTTGTGAAGTAAGATATATTTATAGGCAAGGCCTTAACGATAAGAATGACACATCCCGACCGAAATCAAGGCGTGATGGCCATCACGTGAGGATGATGTAGCCATGTGCACAGTGCGGAAGCAATAATAATATAAAAATGTGAATAAATAAAAACCAAACTAACTAGAGCACTAAATAAGATAAGGTGCAAGACGAAATAAGTGTGAATTCACAACCAGAGCATAAGTAGCCTAAGTGCAGTCCAACAAGACAATTACTAATTATACAACACCCAAAGGTGACCATACAATGATGATAATTTGTCAAAGCTACCGTGGATTCCTTGCAAGCCACCAAAAAGCACTCCTAACTAGAACCTGGAGGGGCGCAAAACAGAAAATGTGAGTGGGAAAAAACAATGCTTTTCAAAACCATTTCAATTACCAAAGATAGTAACCCCTCACCGTAAAACCTGTATAATTTCCCAAAAAATAGAATACATATCTATACCACAACCATGCTCAGAATAACAAAATTCACAAATATGCCATGTCATACAAATTCATAGTCTAAGCATAAATCAATAGGCGTGGCATTTCAAACATAATTTCATTTAAATCGATTTTTTGGGAAAAATCTCAAGTATATAGGTATATACAGAAAACCAAAAGCCGACTCACTGGCATGTGGAAGGGTCATAGCCCCCAAGCCTTGATTGATTGCGCTCATCCTGAGGATATGTCTCTCCTATATGCGAAACAACTATATAAACGTTAATTTAAAGCACATAAACGAAACTTGCTAATAACTTCTCATACATTGTTCAAATGAGGTGTTTGAATATACCAACGTGATCTACTCAACACCACAAACATCCCCATATTTTTAGAAAAATTTTCCGACCATCCATGCGCCAGCCAAGTCAAGGCCAGACGCGCCCCCACACGTGGCCAACCCTAACGGAATAGTTAACGACAATTAGGAATATTCCGTTAAAACCTTAAAAGAAGTTAACAACGTTACCTGACACTGTTAGAATATTCCGTCAACTCTGACAGAATATTCGTCTCCTTCTCCGGCGAGCCTTGCCGGTCGCTGCCATCTGAAACTCGAATTTTCGCCGATTTCTGGAAAAACTTTAAAACTTCATATCTCTTACATTTCTCAACCAAATTCCATGAAATTTGTCTCAAATTAAACCTTACAATGAGAAGAACAAAACCTTATCAATTTCAAGCCCTGAAATCCACGGGATCTGGCCGCAAAAGCTTCGATAATCCGGCCAAACTTGAAACTTGCCAAACTCAACTTCCCGTCGTCCAAAACACTTCGTTTTTCTTCTATGAGCTTCATGAAGATGTTCTAAAGCTTCCTAGCAGCTTAAAATCTCCTCAAAACTTCACATTTACAATTGCATGAACAATGCTCAAATCGGAGATTATGGTTTCTTGGGAAAATGAAGGCTTCACATCCAGAGAATAGTGGAGATGAGTTCCTGAGTTTGCAAGGAACATAAAAACGTCCTCATCGACATCGATCCGTAAAGAAATGGAATGGTTTGGGTGGTGTTCGTACGACTTGTGTGGAAAATGGATGAAGTCCGAGAGAATGAGAGAGAGAAAAGGCCAACGGGGAAAGGGATTTGTGTGTGTGTGTGTGTGTGTATGTTGTGTGGTCCAGTTTGCAACCAACCAAAAACAAGAAAACAAGCCTAAGTCTAAGTTCCTAATTGGTTCCAAAATATTAAGGACTTAACATATTGGTCCATAACCAAAACTTAAACCACACAACGCCACAAACGTTCAAGGGTACTTTAGTAATTTCACGCCATCGATACAAATATTTCGGGACGGGCTATCACAAAGAAGGTTTGTCAAAGCAGTGTCCTGATAGTACTGAGCCTACACGGCATTTCCCATAATATTCCAACATATCAGTCCTTACTTAACCATGATATAGTCTCGACTTCTCCATTCGAATCAGGACTCTGAATCTAACCCATCTCTAAACTTAATTCCTTCTTGTATGAGTAAGAATGAATTTTGATTTGTCACTTAGTACTACAGTCTAGTGGTATTCTTCTTCACTTGTAAGTGAGAGGTCTTAGGTTTGATTCTCACCAAAGGCGAATTTGAACCACATTATTGCTAGCCCATTGTGAGACTTAGCTAACTCCCCCACCTCATTAGTGTTGATTTATATTGTTTGTTAAAAAAAAAAAAAAATTTGATCCTTTAAGCACCCCCAAACTTATCAGAATTGATGTTAATCCTTAATTGATTTAGTTTATCTGGGACTTAGCTCAACACTGCTCAAATTTTGTCTCTCCACAATCATTCAGTCATAAAGACTCGGCTAAATATTGTTGTCTTCGACTGGAGCACCTTGAATTTACCTAACTGATGTTCGGCCGAATACCAGGCCTTTCTCTGCACTTCACTTAGGCCTGGTTTGGTACTGAGGTGATTCTAAAAAAAGCTGGTATAAAAAAAAGCTGGGAGATGTTTTTGTGTTTGGTAAACATTCAGCTTCAGCTTTTTTTTCACAGTTTTGGGTGAAAAAAGCAAAAAACCAGAAGCTGCAAAGCACAGCTTTGAAAAATCGGCTTTTTTCACATCTGTTTTACATAAAAATTTACCAAACACTATAATACTGCTTTTTTTTTTTTTTTTTTTTAAAGCACTTTTACAAAAAACGTTTACCAAACACTTTGCTGCTTTATTTCACAGCTGTTTATTCTCACAGCACAGCAGAAGCAGTTTTTTTTCAAAGCACAGCAATACCAAACCAGTCCTTACTCTCGGCTCAAACTTGTATTTTAGCAAACAGTATCCTGTTACAAAAATTTCATCATTTAAAAAAAAAGAAAAAAATTCCTTTAGACCATCTCTTTGAACAGTTTTTAATAAAACTAAAAGACTTGTTTGGTATAACACAAAATTATTTTAAGTCTGAACAATTAAAAAAAAAAAAAAAAAAAACAAAGCTCTCTGCCATCATCTCTCTATTAGAGCCAAAGCGAGGAAATCAAGATCGGAAGATAAGAAAGAGAGAGAGAGAGAGAGAGAGAGAGAGAGAGAGAGAGAGAGATAAAATAGGAGATAGAGGATCTGAATGGAGAGGGAGAGGGAATGAGAGTGGGCTTTTAGTTTTGAGTTGATTTCAAAGTAGTCCTATCAAACAATAATTTTAGCTTGAGATTCAAAAGTTATTTTTGAGGCTGCTTAAAACTACAATCTAGTAGTAAGTCAGATGTTTTATGTACGATTTTTGTCAAAGATAAATTTGAACAATATTATTACTAGCCAATTGTGAGATTATACCAATAAGCTCTTTAAGGTTTCAATCCTAACCCATTCAGAAATGTTCTTATCTTTTCTTCTCAAACTCTTAACAGAAAATCAACACATCATTTTGAGAGGTTGTTGGGCTTTATTGCTACCTCTTATTGTCTATCCCAAATATCAAGATATTTAATTCGGCCTCAGATAGCACTATAGTAAAAATAAGCCGTTACTAACCAGGTATTTTGCATTCAAGAACGGGAACATCGGTAACTATAATATTATTCTTTTGGGTTAATTATATGAACAACTCTTGAGGTTTATCGAGTTTTCAAAAATTTTCTTTACATTTGAAACATTACACTGATATTCTTTTATGTTTTAATTCACTTTCACATAACCCCATTAAAATTTTGCTGATAAATTGAATATTTAATTCGGTCTCAGATAGCACTATAGTAAAAATAAGCTGTTACTAACTTGGTATTTTGCATTCAAGAGCGGGAACATCGCTAACTATAATATTATTCTTTTTGGGTTAATTATATGAACAACTCTTGAGGTTTATCAAGTTTTCACAAATTTTCCTCACGTTTGAAATATTACATTGATATTCTCTTATGTTTTAATTCACTTTCACATAACCCCTATTAAAATTTTGTTGATAAATTGACAACTTTATCCTAATAACTAATTACTTAAACAATAAATAAAGTATTTATTATTATATAGAAAAATAGAATATTAACAAAATATCTTCTTCTGAAACGCTGTAAGCATAAAATTGTCTTCCTTATCACCGTTGTCTATGGAAATTGAATCCAAGTTAAATCCTGAATTCGAAAGAGACCAAATCCATCTTTGGACATGAAAGCGGTGGTGGAAACCAAATAATGGGCTTGGCGACATTAACGACGCACGGTCTCTCCTGCTTACGTTTTGAATTTCAATATTTGTTTTCTTTAACATTTAATATTTTAATTTGATATCTTTTTTTTTTAGAAATACTTTTTTTTAATACATCTATAAAGCTTTTCAATAATTATTTTTGTCAAGTAATTAATTATGAGGGTAAGTTTGTCAATTTATAAGCAGATTTTGTACCAAAGGGATATGTGAAAGTGAATAAAAACTGAAGAGTTGTTAGTGTAATGTCTTAAATGCAAGGAAGTTTTGTAAAAACTCAATAAACTTAAGAAGATGTTATTGTAACTAATCCTTTTTCTTTTTATAGATATAATATTGTTGACTCTAAAAAAACTACTCAGCCTACGTGGCACGCAAGCCGAGTAATTAATAAGCTAACTACATCATTTGGTTATGTGCGCGGCATGCCAACTCGTCGGCCGAGCTCGGCCGGGGAGTAAAATGTGTTGATGTTGCGTTGAGCGCACTTTTGACTTCTTGATCTTGTGATTGTTGCCGAGGAAGGAACACGTCTCGGCCTTCGGGTTCTAGAGCCTGAAGACAAGGCTGCTAGTCTTGCAAAGTTCACAGATCGTCGGCGTCAGGTTCGGTCACGGTGATTATATTCGTGAGAGTATAAGCATACCAAACTAGCACCAAGCTATGTAGACACAAGTACTCGAAAGAGATGGATGTCTTGATGGTGAATGTTGTTCGACCGTCAAAATGCTGAACTCTAAAACTTACTTGTGAATATCCAATCATAAACAACTCGGCGTTCAATGTGCGAAGCCCAGTGACTTGTTACACCTCATTTCGCCGAAAAGGCTAATGGGATGCCCTATACCAACAAAGACTCGAAAATCCTTACTGGTCGAGACTTAGATAGGTAATCAGTCGACCTCGACGCAGTGTTGTTTATCTCCAAACTGAACGTGCTTCATGGTCGGCTGATTCTGTGGCAACAGTGTTGTTTATCCAAACTAAAGATGCTCGCCGGTTGCCTTTGCAGTGCTATTTATCCAAACTGAAGATGTGTTAGCGAAAAAGGAAAATAAATCTCAAGGTTGTTAGAGATTTCATGTAGAGCAAGAATTTAAGTAGGGCAGTTTGTGTGTTCAATTGGAGAGAGCTAAATGATGCATTTCCTTATCTATGTATAGCATTGAACCTACTCATGGCCAAACCAGAGACGTACTTAGACTATAACTTCTTATCCCAATCTGATTATGACTTGGCTAGTCCTAGTTCCAATGGGTTTCTAAACTAAACTCTATAATGAACCAGATTTCAACTTTAAGACCCATTGTGGTAAAAGGATTTCAACCTTCGCCTTTATCGAAAACAATCCTTCTCGCAAAAGGACTCGACCGAAATCGATTAGGCAACTTTTGGTGCCTAGCCAGCCCATGATACCTTCGGAAGACAGCAAGACCAAGAGTCTCGGCCCAAATTGTTACTCTCGGACCAAATTGTCATTTTTGTCCTAAACATTGCCCCTGGCTTCTGAGGTCTTCGGCCTATAACTCTTTGGCCGAGTTTCGACCTTGAAGAAGTGAAATCAAACCCTTAACGTATCTTTGGAAGACAACGAAAAGTCTCGAATATTCCATCCACTCAGGTGCATTTATGAAGCATGATTGCACGATCTTAATTTGTCAGATGTTCTGCCACGTGGCGATTCTTCTGCCTACTCGTTTTGCCATTAATAATGACATTCGAAACGTGTAACCATCGAAACATCTTTTCGCCATTAAATTCGCCGTCATATGCAAATGTGAATCCTCAATCCCAAGTTTCTCAGTCTCTTCACCTGGTTTCTTTGAATATCTTTCATGATTACAAAATCCTCTGGTCAATTTTACCCTCCCCCCTCCCCTAAAAAAAACTGCTGATCTTCCTCCTAAAACACCTATAAATACTCTGCTTTCCTTCACTCAAACTTTTACTCTTTCAAAATTCTCAAATCTCATTGCTAACAGCTTTCAAACCCAGAAAAGCCAACTTTCCCAGGCAACCTTCATCTAAAACCTAGAAAAACCTTCATATTCTTCAATGGCCGCAAATACTTTCATTGCCCAATCGGTCGAGGAATGCACTAAGTGCCAAAGTATCACTTATCGAAACACTATCAAAACCATCCGATTTGAGGATAAGCCAAATGTTACCAACCAAACCCTTGGCCCATTGTTCAAAGATGATGTTCCAGAAATGATCACCGAAATGCTCAATGACCATTGCCTGAAACCCTTATTCCAAGGGTATGATTGGTCGAAATGGGAATTGGCCAAACCCCAAGGCGTTTGGCCCGACCATCGAGATTAACTTGGATCGATAGCTCATGATGGCTGCTCTGAGCTTCTGGTGCTTGGCCACCAATACGATGGTTTTTCCCCTCGACCCATTTAGCCCGACAATGATGGACATCACAACCATACTTAACACCTCTCTTACTGGCCTCCTAGTCAACAATTCTCTTTTCGAGTCTCAATTTGATTTGGACCTAAAGACCATTTTCGAGGATTATGCCGTTGAAGCCTTGACAAAGGAAAACCAAAAACTGTCGAAAGAAGACGCGCAGAAACTACACAAGAACTTTTTCAACTACAACACCCTAATCACTCACTTCACCAACTCGAGAGGGGAAGATCTTAAGAAAGGTGAACTCGGGCCTTCATATTCTATTGGTACAACAAATACATATTTTGTGCCAAGTCAAATAAATGCCTGGCCGAGAATATACCCGTTGTCGAAGCCTTGGCCAGTGGTTATGTCCTGGCCCTGAGTCCGACCATTCTTGCCAATCTCACCAGGTGTTTGGCCGAGACTATTGTGGGGAAAATCGATCCTCACCAAAACGGCCCACTCTGGGTTTTTCAACTCTGGTTACAGGTCTATTTCTCGACGCTGCAGCTAAACCTTGCAAGTTTCACTTCTTCCAAAGCTAGGCCTTGAGCTAGCCTCATAACCCATTCATCCCCACTTGGCCGAAAAGATCTTCGAATATTTCTTTGGCCTAAAAGATTTGTCAGACGACGAATTCCAGATTTGCCGTCGCTGAACGTACCCCTCTTCCATCATCATTCCGACATTGGTATGGGAAGACGCCGAGGAAGATGATCTCCGAAATTCCTGGGGGTCATTTACCATCACTCACGACCTGCCGTATAGTTGCGAGGCTCGTCGAGAAAGCTGGGAGTTTATCACCCCAACTTCTTGGCTCATCAACTGGGCTATCTTCAGGGATGCCCTATGCCCTTCTTTACCCCTTTCTCCCCCTTGAGCCAAGAACGCCTCTCCGACTCCTCAAAGAAGCAGTGTGACGTAGTCGAGAAGAATTTCAAGGAGCGGTGCGCTAGCTTCCATCTTCGGTCGAAAGCTCCAGAATCCTAGTGTGCTAGCATTTTCGCCGATTGGTGGGCTGCTTATACTAAAGACTTCTTCAGCGTTTCGATCGAGAAAGTCTTCGAAAAGCTTTATGGCGACCGCCGCAAAAAGACTCTGGCCCCAAAATCCAAAGAAACAGCTTAAGGTTTACAGCTTTCTTTGTTACTTTTCTTGCTTGTTTACTTCGAACTTCTTTTTTATTCAAGTTGTGTTTTTAGGTGGCCGAACCATAAAGAGGGCCGAGGTGATTGCGATGGCCGTGGCTAAGAAAAAGCAAGCCCCTTCCCTGAGGAAAACTGTAGATGTCGCGCCAACCCAGTCAAGCAAGCGGTTTCGCCCAGATGCCAAGACAGCTGATGAAGCACCCCGGCTGAAAAAATGTGTCAAAAAATTGGCAAAGAAAGGGGAACGGGAGATCCATGTTATCTCCAGCCAAACCATATGAGTAACTACTCCCAATGCCTCTCTCCTTTCCCCTATCGTCAAGGTCTCGGTCATGGTGCAACGAGACTTAGTGATCAAGTCGGTCACCAATTTAGCCGTCGAAGAGCTTGTAACTTCAACACCAATCGCTGCTTATGCCGAAGCCGGCCCAGCGATTGCTACCCCAGAGAGGGCAGCTTTTGAAGCTGAGAAAAACCTCCCCCCGAATCTAAAAAAGGCTTCAACAATCATCCTAGAATAAGAGGTATAAAATTTTGTAATGTTCCTTCTATCTTGAACTTTTTGCCTAACGATTAATTTGTTGTCTAAGAGGATGAAAGCGAAGGGCCCTTGCTGGTGAAACATCCTCAACCAGCTAAACTGCCAACTACCACTCATTAACCAGCAATCGAGGCGGCGAATCAAGTCGATGTTCCCGTAGCTGAAACAAGTTTGGGACATGAATCGACACTTCCTATTGAGCCAGAAGCAACAGCCGAGACACCGATTCATCCCCAAGACCAGAATCTCAACATCACTTCCCAGGATGTTACTTCAATTTTTGTAAGAATCGTCATTATATCCTCTTTCCAATTCCTAAACTCTGAATTCTGAAACAAGAACAATCATTAAAATGTTAGGCGCCTAATCGTTTATTTGATAGGAGCATATTTATGCGACTTAAATGGCTTGTTCTCGTACATTTACGTTATGTTTCTTTAGTTATTTTAGTTCTTTATGCTTCTTTTGTGTGTTTTCAGGTTCTAAGGGCAAAGTATGCAAAAGGATGCCTTTTGGAGCCTTTTGGAGCAAATTAGAGATTGGAATGGATATCATATGCTTGGAGCCAAAAGGATGGACGAAATTGAAGACTTGAAGTAGGAAAGTTAAATCCTAAAAAGACCTCATGTTTGAGCATCATTGAAAACTCCTACGTATTTTAGAACACAAAAACAACATTCCTAGCAACCTTAGGACATTGTCGTGTGTTTCCTTGTGTCTCCCTTCCTTACCATGCAAGGAAGGGCTTTGTTCCCTATTTTAAATACTTAAACACTACCACTTATCATTCACCACATATCATTCACCACTTATCATATCATACATTCATTTATCACTTATCATAATCATTCACTTATCACTTAACATATCATACACTTATCACTTATCACTCATAATCACCTACAACATCCACCTACTTCACCTACAACATCCACCTACTCACCTACAACATCCACCTACTTCACCTACAAATGACATAGCCATATGTTCCCTCCACTACTCCTATAAATACCCTTGCATTCATTGATTCAATTCACATCTCATTTTCATACACAACACATTACAAACACATTCTCCCTTCCCTAGCCGTGAGCTTCCCATCCATTCCCTTATAATCCAAACACCACTCCTCATCCATTTCCATAATCCCCCAAACCTCACCTTAGACCTTGTGCTACAACAACGAGGAAGATAAGAGGGCCTAAACGTTCATACAATTCAAGTGTGAGTTGTTGGAATGTTTAGGTGTTTCTTTGATTTCAAAGTTTAAATTCAATTCTCTTTGTTTTGTACGTATGAGGAATGGAAGAGAAGAGTGCCTAAACGTTCATACAATTCAAGTTTGAGTTGTTGGAATGTTTAGGTGTTTCTTTGATTTCAAAGTTATGAGGAACTAAACCCCCTTTAGCTAGGGGGTGATTCGAAACTATGTTTATATTTGCAATATGAATTGATTAACTTTCGTTGGAATTTCATAAGTTGTGGATTCAATTTGTTTAACCGTTTGTTTGATAACTTATTTATGAATGTTTATTAAGAATGCGCGCTTAATTTTCATGCATAAATATGACGCTAGAATATAAGTGAATTTCACCTAATCGTTATGAACTTATATTCACAAGTAGTGGAGGTTGCTTATAAACAATCGCGTTAAATGAATTCTTGGCATAAGTTTCATGCGTATTCCATAGTAACGAATGCCTCGTCAACACTTATAGTTTTCATAATGCTTAATGATCTTTGATTGTATCTTTATTGTGCTGTTCACGTAAAGGACTTTTGGAGAATGTGGTGAATTGCGTTGCGCTAACCCATCCAATTCATTAACTTAAGGAAAACTTGACGGTTAATTTAAGCGGACCTAATTAACCCGGGGCGTTGAGTTTCATAATTTATCGAAAGACCAACTGAGAATCAATCTTGTATGCAAGTGTAACATGTGTGGAGAAGAACCCCTTAGCTATTCCATCATCCATATTTTATTCACATTCATATTTACATTCTGTTTTAATTGCAATTTGTTCATTTAGTTTAATTTTGTCAAAACCTAAATCCCCCTTTACTTTAATGTCAAATTAGTTAGAAATCAATTTAGTTTGTGTTTTTAAGAGTTTTGAGTCTTTTGAACTTGTTAGAATCTGTTTAGTTTATGTTTTAAAGTATTTTTGAATTCTTTGAGTCTAGTTTAGTGTTTTATATTGTTTTTACGTTTTTAAGTCAGTTTCCAAGAGATTAACAATCCCTCCTAATCCCCGGTCCAGAACGATCCCTACTTGCACCTATACTACAATTTCACAAAAAGAGGGTTTAATTTGTGCGCGTATAAATCTCGCATCAAATTTTGGCGCCGTTGCCGGGGATTAGCAACTTTGCTAATCCCTTGGTTCTTTTCTTTTTTTTGGTTTAGTTGTTTTCGTTTTAGTTTCTAACTTAGTGTTGTTTTCTTTGTTTGTTGTTACTTTTGATATTTGATTTAGTTCTCTTTCTTTGATTTTAGGTACTAGAGAAGTAAGATATGGATTTTGCTAGCATTCAAGCTCAATTGGCAAATCTTACTTCTAAATTGTTGCCGTATGCCGAAATGACCACAATGCAGAGTGTCCCTACATTTGGAGCTTCATATAGGCAAGGATTTCAAGCCAATCAATGTCCACAAAGAGATTGGAGGGATCATTCAAACTCTATATGGTGGGAAGATCAACAAGTTCAACGTGAAGCATATTGGCAACCATATGAGGAGTTCTATTCAAGACCTATGCAGCCACCACAACTTCATATGAAATATGCTCAATTAAATTCAAGTTCGCCAATAGATTATATTCAAATTCTTAATGAAATAAATTCTTTGGCGCAGGGGTCACAAAATCAAGCCAAGGAGGCTCAACAAGAAGCATATTGGCAACCATATGAGGAGTTCAATACAACACCTATGCAGCCACCACAACCTCCCCCACAACAATTCCAATCAAGTTCAAGTATGTCCATGGATAATGATAAAAAATTTCAATTACTAAACTCTTTGACGCAGGACGAACAAAATCAAGACAAGAAGTTGGGTAAATTGGACGAGCAATTTGGGCAGATTATGGAGTTCATGAAACAAATTCAAGAGCAAAGTGAACTTTCCAACTCAACTATTGAAAACTCGAAGGAAGATTTTGAAATCCATAATGCTATCACTTTGGGAAGTGCTATGGAGGTTGGAGCTGACCTAAAAATGTCCAAACATAGCCTAGAAGTGGATGAAGAGTTGCTAATTGAGGAGGAGGAAGAAGACATGCACACGGCAAGGGTAGAACAACCCTTGCCGCAGCCCCCTAAGCCTTCTAAACCACCCACCACCAGTAAGGACGTCCCAATTCCATGTTATTCTGATGTTATTCCACCCAATGTCCCTTTTCCTAGCAGGTTTTTGATTCCCAACCAAGAAGAGAGTAAAAAGGACATCGTGGAAGCCTTCCCAAAGGAGCAAAATGCTATTCAAATTCTTGGTGCAACACAGCAAGTTTTAGATGGTGTTGAATTCTTCAAAGGACTTTGTACACCAAGAAGAATGATTCAAGAGAAGGTAGTGGCTGGAGAAGATGATCGTTTCTGATACACCGAATCTGGTCACGATGTTTTCCTTTACAAAATTGCAAACTTCCTTGGATGTCAATTCAGCGTATGATTTTGCTTCGACCTACTTAGTGAAGTAGTTGGTTGCCACAAATATCTATGTATGTTTTGCTGCTCTAGAAGATGGTGTAATTTTACCGATTACATCCATGACCATTCTCTGAACGGCCACGATTTGGTGACTGAGTGGAGTAATTAGCTAGGACTTTTTGTATAGGCTTGTACACATCCCCTTCCGTACTCGATACAATCCTTCAATATACTCAGCTAGAAATAGCTGTGTTGGCGAATCAGCCAACGCATCTTACGTCTAGATTGATGAGCTCCATAAATTCCTAAAAAAACTACCAATCTTATGTGGCACGCATGCTGAGTAATTAATAAGCTAACTACGTCATTCAGTTGTGTGTGGGGTGTGCTAACTCATTAGCTGGGCTCGGTCGGGGAGTAAAATGTGTTAATGTTGCATTGGGTATGTTGTTGACTTCTTGATCTTGCGACTGCAGCTGAGGAATGAACATGCTTAATCTTCAAGTTCTAGAGCGTAAAGACAAGGCTGGTAGTCTTACGGAGTTCACGGATCGTCAACGTTGGGTTCGTTCACAGTGATTATATTCGTGAAAGTATAAGCACACTGAACTGGCACGAAGCTATACAGACATAAGTACTCGAAAGAGATGTATGTCTTGATGGTGAATGTGGTTCGGTCGTCAGAATGCCGAACTCTAAAACTTACTTGTGAATATCCAATCATAAACAACTCGGTAATGAACGAGCCCAGTAACATGTAACACCTCATTTCGCCAAAAAGGCTAATGAGATGACCTCTACCAACAAAGACTCGAAAATCCTTGTCGGCCGAGACTTGGATAGGTAATCAGTCGGCCTCAATGCAGTGCTATTTATCCAAACCAAAGGTGCTCCGTGGTCGACGGATTCTGCGGCAACAGTGTTGTTTATCCAAACTAAAGATGTTCACCGGTTACCTTGACAGTGCTGTTTATCCAAACTGAAGATTTGTTGGCAAAAAAGGAAAATAAAAATCTCAAGGTTGTTGAGAGATTTCGCGTAGAGCTAGAGTTTGGGCATGGCATTTTGTGTGTTTAATTGGAAAGAGCTGAATAATGCACTTCCTCCTTTATTTATAGTAGTGAACCTACTCCTAGCCGAACCAGAGATGTACTCAGACTAGAACTTCTTATCCCAATCTGATTATGACTTGGGTAGTCTTAGTTCCAATGAGTTTCTGAACTAAACTCTATAATGAACCAGATTCATTCCCTGACTCTCAACGCCTTCAGCTTTAAAACCCCTTATGGTATTAGGATTTAACCTTCGCCTTTATCCAAAAGAATCCTTCTCGCAAAAGGACACGGTCGAAACCAACTAGCCAACTCTTGGTGCCTAGCCGGCCCATGATGCCCCCAGAAGACCGCTGGACCAAGAGTCTCGACCCAAATTGTTACTCTTGGCCCAAATTGGCATTTTGGGCCCAAACAAATATAGAAAGATCACTTAAAAGTATTTTTAAAGGAGATGTCTAATTCCAAGTGGCAGCACATAGATCAGGAGGAAAAAAAAAAAAAAAAAAAACATGAAAGACTCTGAGCGAAGCTATTTAATCATATGTGGATTGACTCCTTGATGCATGCTGTCAAAATTGGCAGCGCGGAGAGAAGGCATCAATTTCTCAATTTCCTTGATTTTATGTTGGGGTCCACATAACATGTCTATTATTAGAGTGAATTTTAACTTCTCTTCACCCAATTTGTAGTATATCAAGACCAAATAATAACATAAAAAATATATCGGTTGGAAACTAAAATAAATAAAAATGTCAAATTATTACATAAGATATCAAATTTACGTTTGATATTTCGAATTTAACATTTCTCTTGTGGATGCTCTTAAAAGGCGTAATTGGCGAATTCTAAATAAATTGTCATATTGTCCATAGCAAAAAAGTGGAAAGTGCTGTAATTGTCGATCTAAAACAATGTTTGACGTGTTTCCGACCAAAAACAAAAACAATATCAGAGGTGCTGGCTCCCAAAAGAAGGTGGATTTCTTAAATATTTTTTCTTTTTTTGTTTAAACAACATTTGGAGTGGTAGGTATGCCATTTAGACGGATGAGGATTCCTTGAGCGATGCTAACAACATATAACAGATAGACATACGTGGCATTCTAAATTTCTAATGAAAAGTTTAGGGCTTATCCAATTATATTACACGACAGACATGAAACTCCAAATTTCGAGAATAAACAATTGAGGGGGGATTTGATTTAATACACTTGATGGAGATTGAGGACCTAACTAGTTTTGGAGCCAACGGAAGGATGAAGAAGCCAATTTGAACTCCGAAAGAGAGTAATAAGACGTACAACGTTCGATAATTCCATGTAGTTTGAAGAAGTTTTTCTTGTCTTGGGAGGGGAGGGGGCGGTGCTTTTGTATAATCGATATTGGAAGATGGACGATTCAATTTCACGACTCCTAATGCAAAAGGAAATGCTAACCAACTGAGCTACTAGCTGTTAAATATATGTCTCACGTCGAGAGATTAAGAAAATTAAATACAAGGTATATATGTATGGTTCTACTCACAATATCACAAAAATATTTTATAAAACCAAACAGCTAGTAATGGATTATTAAGTTTAGACAATAAATATGTCATTAAGTGTGGGCCAATTGTGTCACAAGCCCTTATGTAAAAGTCTTATGTGAAATATTTAGTATTACGGCAAGATGTAATGTAAGGTTAGAAAATGAATTAGGACTTAAACTAGATATTGAAAAATGCAGCGCGGGATGTACCAACTTGGCTAAGGCAATGTCTCCCTCTTCATATATGAGAGTAAATAAGTCGAGCTAACCTTAATACCAAGTTACAACCTTATTCAAATAATTTAGATTAGATTAGAACAACCCTACTAAAACGACTACCCAACAAATAAAATGAGTCGAGAATTCAATCCCTTCATCAAACCAATTTTTTTATTTTTTTATTTTTGTCAAACTAGATAAAATAATAATTAGGAAACCATTCACCTGTTAAAATCTTCCACCTCTTGTCCCAAAAAAAACTCCAAAAGTGTGTGAATTGTGGACAATCACAGAGCAAGTGCCAAGTACCTTTCAAGTTTCGACTACGACTTGTAAATTGACAAGTCCACTTTTGCATAATGTTTGCTAGCTAACAAAGAGTTGGAAATGGTATTGAAAGTATATCAAGAATTTAAGTCGGGGGATTTCTAACGGAAAAGTTTACAGAACCTCACATAAGTGGCACATTGCTACACTTAATAATATTTAAAGTTCTGATGGTGATTTTGCAAATGCAAATAGATTCATACCATACTTGCACAAATTTCCCGTTCTTCTAATTACTCGATATATATTTTCTACAACGATAACATGGGCGATCATATATATATGGCACACACAAATCGAAGTCTGCCCAATCATCTTCATATACGTTTCGATTGGTGTTTTGCTTGAAATAAATTCTATCTTTTTCCTTCAAAATTTACCATGCAAAAGAAGAACAAAATAAAAAGAAAAAGAATCTTCCACATGTGGATCATGTTTAATAAGATATTGGAGTTTTCTAATCTTGGGCGTTTAATAAGAAAACAACATTTTAACTCGAACCGAATAATATATTAATATTGGCTAAAGATAATCCTGTACCCACTGGCTACCAACCAATCATTAAGATTTCTTTTTTATATTTAAAATCATCTAAGACGAAATTGAGAGCACAAAGGCCATAAAATAATAAATTAAGAAAATTAAATGAGATGGACATTTTCACCAGTTTTGAACATTGAAAAGAAAAAAAAATAATTGGAGTATCGATTCTTGAATTATTATGAATAACTGTAGTTATGGTTTCTTAATTAAATTGATTAGAGATCGTATCTGAATTTGAAAAAATGTGTGGCACTAATCATTGACAATTTCTAACAAAATTAAACACGTGTTGTGCATGACACACCTCGACCCGGAATGCCCACTAGGATTTCGAATTGAGTTGTGTTGGCCGACACCTGGAAGGTGACGAAGTCATAAAGTGTGATAGTGTATAAAATGTGAATAAATTAAAAACGTAAAAGTGCTTAAGTACACGAGTGCGCGATGAGCGGGTCTGGACTTATTTCATGCATGATATAGAGCATAGATATAATACAGTAAGGTAAGATAATGATTATACCATCATAAGGAGAATCTGTATTGAAAAGTGCCATGAATCCTCGTCGATACGGAACTCTGTTGCTAGAACCTAGAGGGGTGCACAAATAGAAAATGTGAGTGAGCGAAACAAAACTTTTCAAATCAATTTCAATTACCAAAGGCAGTAAACCCTCCCCGTAACACTGGTATAATTTCCCAGAAAATAACAGGCGTGACTATAACTCGAAACCATAACCAAAATAACAGCCTCACAACTATGTTGTGTCAAATATCTCAACAAGAATAAGTAACCCAGGTGAAATAAATCAATATGAAATGGTATGTCAGCCGGATCCACCTATTGTGGCCTGTACGGTTGAACCAATAACTCATCAACATGCTAGTTAATAGCTCATCAACATGCTAGCCGGAGTCACTTCACGTGGCCTGTACGGTTGAATCATTAACTCATCAAAATGCTAGCCAATAGCTCAATAGCATGCTAGCCAATAGCTCAATAACATACTAGCCAATAGTTCATCAACATGCTAGTCAATAGCTCAATAACATGCTAGCCAATGGCTCAATAACATGCTAGCTAATAGCTTAATAAGTATACATGCACACGAGTCGGAACCACCTAAAGTGGTTTGTACGACAGGACTGGGTGTAAATAAATACGCTCAAGTGTTATAATCACGTGAAGACTATGCGAATAATCGCGGGTCACCTACGAGTCGGAACCACCTATTGTAATATGTACGACAGGACTGTGCACCTACCTTGGATCCAAGGTGAGTGTAAGGTGCGAGAGGTGAACATCACGTGAATGAATGTGCCCTAGCCACGGGTGGGAGCACTAACACTGGGGTGCAGGTTTATGAGCTCTCAATGCATCTCAATATAACATGTACAACTCATGGGCAACCAGTACGACAGTGTCGGAGTTGCCTAACAGATAAATGTAGTCATGCTATAACTCCATCGATTCAACTCGTACCATAAACTCACCTGAACTTACCTGGGTGTCTTGCGTTCACCTTTGCACTTCAAAGCATTCATAAAAATTATGTGCAGGTAATATACATATGGATATACCATGATGCAATCTAATACTCAACCATATCATAGCATTTTCAATTATATACATATATATATATATAATATGGCATAAAATGCATAAGTTGTAACGCCCTACTTCCAAACTATATACTTTCAGTGATAATCATCGATGACAAGCCCAACTAGACACTAGTTTAATTAACTATCATTACTTACGTTTTCTTACTTTAATTTCTTGATTCTTCACACATTGATTTATAACCAACATTTAACCACCAACACATAAGGTTAAATCTCACATTTTACATCAATGTCCCTCTCATTGTTCAATTCCCCCAACAAGGCTATTGTCTTAATTATTTAATCTCACTTCTTGTATGGCTGCATCTAACATCTCGTTAGACTGCATACGTATCCTAAATAGGGATCAAGCCATTCGTAGTTCACGCTAGTACTTCAAAACATTTACAGTAATTATATACAATATTAAATTTAAAACGTTTGCATAATTATTAATCATATATATACGTATACGATAGAAAGGAAAAGACCCACTCACCTGAGGTCCGCGCTATGACTCTCTAGCATGAATATCGAGATGTCACGAACGATCCTCACCTAGAACAATTATTCAATCACATCTCAAAACTCTTACCAATAGAACATGAAACTTACATAAACACATCCCTACGTAATACAATCTAGAAGATCCGCATCATAGATCTCCGATCCGTTACTTTCAAAGATCCACATATACCTTTAGAACAATATCCTAAAGTTTCAGAACGATCCAACGGTCAGATCTTTGCCAATTGCCAAAACCAAATGGCGGCTAATGTTTTATTTTACGAACTTACAAATCCAATTCGGGAAGATTCGTACGTCGGATTCCAGATCCGTAAGTTCCTATTATCCTTAAATACTATGTACTATAATGTATTGAATTTTGGTGACGATCCAACAATCGAATCGCCGATTGTTAAAATAATCAAACGGCGGACCTTAATGTAACTAGGTTCACAATACTCAAATCACATCATACAGATAACAAATCTAAAATCAAGATATCAATTTAGCGTAAAATAGCATTGGTGGCCCACTGGCCACACGTCGCCGCAAGTGGCGGTTGGGTGCCCTGACTCGCCAGAAAATTCAACTATTTCCAAAAATTCTCAAAAATTACAAAAATGAAGATCTCAAAGAGTAGAGAAAACTTTATACCTATGGCCAAGTCCAATTTGGCTGAGAAAAGCCCCAATTTCTCTTAAACCTGTCGAAACCCTAGAAATAGATGCATTTCAATTCGTCTTCTCCGGTGCTCCACCACCCCCAAGCTTGTTTGGGGTTTGTTCCTGACCTCATGAAGATGTCAAAGGTGGTAATAATTGAAGAGAAACACTTCAGAAATGGTGGTTTTCCTTCAAAGTTCCCTCGCACCCACGGTTGCGGTAATCACGAAATCGAGACTAATGTCTTCAATTCTTGGATGGATATGGAGAAGAGAGAGATGCTAAGTTCTTTCCAAGTGGTTCTTTACCACAACTCATCTGAATAATGCCTGAATTGGTGTCGGAAAAACCTCGAGGGCGCGGGTCTCCAACTGGGTTACTAATTGGGTGTGGGTAGTAGGGGCCCGGGTTGGGTGCTCTGCACCTCCCTCCTTTGCTCTCCTTTTTCCCTCATCTCATTGGTCTCTCTCTGTCTCTTCCTTCTCCCCGATTGGGCAACCCCCTTTCTTTTTCTTTCCTGTTCTCTCTTCCTCTTTCGTTCAACTTCTCTCCCCTTCAGCCACACCCATATGGCATAACCCTTTAGAATTATAAAATAATATAATATAACATAATTAAAATGGTAATTTTCTCCAAAATACTTTTGAATTCGTAACTCAATACAACTTTGACCGTAACTTCAAATTCACTTCTGCTTGTGCCTACGCTTCTGTATCGTCAAGTACCTCAGGAATACTCAAAAGGAATATTTAGTACGTCTCACTATACGTTGGTCAACGAAAGTCAAAACCTTTCCTTCTAGGGCATTTTCGCAAATTCACACTTTTAAAATTTATAAAATCGTGGAACTAGGAACAGGTTGTCACAGTGCATGTGTTATTGATAGCTCATTGTAAGCTTTAGACAACTCATCCACTTCATTGATGTAAATAATATCGTTTGTTAAAAAGAAACAATAAAAAGTTGGGAAATTTCATGAAAAGAGTCTGGGCTAAGTTTATTTTAATAAAAAAATCATACTATAAAAAAAAAGACTTAAATTTTAATGAAAAACTCTTAATTTTTAATAAAAATGACAAAAGAACTTAAATTTTAACGAAAAGGACATAATTTTAATATTAAAAAAGAAAAACTGACGTGCGGATACGCACGTCCTCACACAAACTGTTTATGAAACTTTCTACATTGTTTATGAAACTTAACGGTAGTACACTATTTATGAAATTTACTACACTGTTTATGAAACTTAATACACTGTTTATGAAACTTACGACACTGTTTATGAAATTACTACACTGTTTATGAACTTATTGCACTGTTTATGAAACTTAACGGTGTTACATTGTTTATGAAACTTAACGGTACCACACTATTTATGAAACTTAACGATACTACATTATTCTCTCTTCTTGAATTTTCTTAGCACATTCTCACCTTCCGAACAAATTTTATTCTTCTAATTTTCTTCGATACTCATCAAAATTTCTATGTATCTCTTAAATTTCTTAACTTTCTACACCAATTACATAATTTTCTTTTATTGTCCGCCTATCTGTGGCTTCCTCTTCTCCTCCATCTACAATCTCACCTTCTCCCTCTGCAAAATAAAAAAAAAAATAATGCAAATAAAATCAATAAAATCTAATACACCCATGGAGATAAGCCTAGATCGTACCCTGCTCCATGTCCTTCAATTTCAGAAGCATCTCAAGTCTTCAATCATTTCAATATTTGTGTGGACTTAAAAACCCTGGATTTTGTTTACCATACAATTTCCGAAGCATCTCACAGCATCAGCGGTTTCATGGACGGAAATTGCTGGGAATATCGTTATTGTCTCAATGGTGCATCATGGAAATCAAAATTGTAGGTATAAAAGGTAATGCTTGGTAATTAAAGTTGCACAAGGTGCTTCATATGTCCATAATATATAATATGTAGTACGGTGTGTTTGTATATATATAGTACAAATAGATAGAGGTGTGTGCTGTAAAATAGATATTAGAGCAGCCATGACTGGAGTTGCTTTGGGCAAGGCAATTTTTGGACCCCAGTTGATGGGTATTGGAAAAAGAAGTAGCCAGAAGATGCAATGGCCAAGGAGACTGCACGCACGTTTGATAAGTTTTTTTTTTTTCTCTTGTCCTTATCATTAAATAAAGTTATTAGATGGCTTTTGGTTAAAATTTCAAGTTTTAAAGCCATTTGTATTAGTTTTCCTTAAAAAGTTACTTTCATTTTTTTTTAAAGGTATGGTTTTCATTAAGCAAATGAGAATACGAACGAACTGAGAATATTGTGCATGATGAGCATTGATAAAATCTTGCTGGGGATTTCAACTACGTGTTGCGGTGCAGGTGTGCATCGAGATGGGCTGTCAGGATGTGGAGGTTGAATCTGATTCCCATATGCTTATTCGAATGCTTAATAAGGAATATGCAATTGATGCTACCTTAGAATGTTTTATTTATGATATTGGGCTATTGGTATCTCAATTAGGAAGGGTGAGGTTTATGTTTGTTAAGCGGAATGGGAATGTTGTTGTTCATGTTGTAGCCTCATATGTTGTTTCACATGGAGGTGCTTTCCGTTGGGATGCTCTGGGTCCAGAGTTTTTATTTAATATTCTAGCGAAAGATGTAAACGTTTATATTCGTATTTAATAAAGTCTACCATTTGATAAAAAATAAAAAATAAAGTTACTTTCACTTAAATTAATAAGAAAATATTTGAACCTTAGTGCAAATGATGAATGTCGCTACTAAAACTAAAAGGGGACATATGTAAAGTTTCCTTTATATGCTCCTTAACGAAGCTCACGTTTGTTTTGCGTGTAAAGTACATATAAAATTCACGCAGAATTCGTGTGAAGAACTGAAATGATGCTCCACATTTCAAACTATGCACCCTAATCGTCCAATTTTCTATGAAAAAGAAGCTCAAAATTGTTAAAGGTAAAGGCTATGAGGTCATTTTGTAATATGAGTAGACGGATATCCTAAAAGTTTATTATAATAAATAAAAACAGTTTGGATAATAGCATAATGGCCGGTGACGAGTGACCCACAAATTTCAGAACAAACAAAATACTTGTATTTTCTTTTCCGACGGAAGAAATTTACTCGGTTTACTACTTGACCCAAAAACTAAAATATCAAACACTAATTTTAGTAAAACACTCAACTCCTCTAAATCCAAAAATAAATACATAAAAATTGCTTTTAAATGAGTTGCTTTTTCTTACAGCAACCTTCCAGATGACGTCAAGTGGCAGTCCACGGCGCACATCCGCCTCCCGGAGTTTGATCCCACCACCCCACCCCACCCACCCTCCCGGTTCCACCTCGTGTGCCCGCTGCATTATATGTGCGCCCCGACAAAAATAAAATGAAAAATCCATCAAAAGTTTCTTTTTCTTACGGCAACGTTCCAGATGACGTCGACGTGGAAGTCCAAGGTGCACACATAACAAACACCCGGCTCCCGGAGTTTGATCCCACCACCGCCCCGCTCCCGGTTCCACCTCATGTGCCCGCTGCATTATATGTGCGCCCCGACAAAAATAAAAAAAATCTCTACCGCCAACCCCATCTTGTCGCGTCCCCATTGGCCCATGTTTCTCGAATAGAAAATGGGACCCACCCATCACTAATAGAATGAATGGTCCCACCCTTTTTTAATTAAAGAAGGCGATGTTTGCTTTTGTTGGGTCTATTTAATCCCATTCGCCCCTAATCCCACAACCAAACGCTGCAAATCCACTAATTCATCTCATCCTTCCCTCTCTATATCTCCGTCCTACCCTCGCTTTCTCTCTCTAGGAATTGTGATTACCCCCAATCCGCCAAGATTAGAGAGCCTTTGCTAGCCAATCCTCCGGTCGGAGATCGGAGGGCCGAAAACAATGACGTCTCCGGCAATCGGATCAAAGTTGATCCGCCGAAGAAGCCCAAGAGAAACAAGTATGCTTTCGCTTGTGCTATTCTGGCTTCCATGACTTCAATCCTGCTGGGTTATGGTAACTAATTCTGCTTAATCGAACTTCGATCGGCGTAATTAACTTTAAAAATTCTGTTTTTTTATTTGTTAAGACTTGATTAGTTCTGATAAATTTGATTAATTATTGATCAGATATTGGAGTGATGAGTGGAGCTGCAATCTACATCGAAAAGGACCTCAAGGTCACGGACACGCAAATCGAGATCCTGTTGGGTATTCTGAACCTCTACTCCCTCATCGGCTCCGCCATGGCCGGAAGAACTTCCGATTGGGTCGGCCGCCGCTACACCATAGTCATCTCCGGAGCGATTTTCTTCGCCGGAGCGATTCTCATGGGATTATCCACCAATTACACCTTCCTCATGTGCGGCCGCTTCGTCGCTGGCCTCGGCGTCGGCTACGCCCTCACAATTGCTCCCGTCTACGCTGCCGAGGTCTCTCCGGCGTCGTCGCGCGGCTTTCTCACGTCTTTCCCAGAGGTTAGCTTGTCTGTCCCCGTTTAGAAATTAATTAATTTGGATAATAATTTCAATTAAATTATAATCTAGAATGTTTTGACTTAACTTTCCAACTATGCCCTTTGGAGTGGTTTGAAGTAACGTAAAAGCTGTGTTTGAGTGTCTCGTTCTCCTATTTGTTACCCTCAACAAGTATACTGTTTAAATATTTTATCAACAAAAATGTTATTCTTACTATTTCGTCGTTGGACGATCTTTTTAATATAGCTGGGACCGCATGCGTTGGCGAGCTCTCTCTAATAGATGGGCACGCAACTGGTCTTATCTCTCTCTCTGATAGATAGTTAGTGCAACATTCACATGTATTATTAAGTACCATTTTTATGCAATATTACACGATTTGCCATTATATGTACTAATTAATTAATTAGTAATTACTACATTAAAATCTCAAATCTCCTAAAATGTAGGAGATAAGTTTTAAAAATCTTAAAACACATCAAACCTGATCAGTCAGTCGACCCTCATCCAAGTAACTAATGTGACATATGTTTCTTCTGCAACCATTAACAATTTAGCTGATCAGTCAGTCGACCCTCATCCGTTCTCCTTTGCCGGTCATATTCATTTGCTTCATATTTTGTTTTGTGCATGCCTCTTGATCTGCGTGTCCGTACCAAAGGGTAAGCTTTTTGTTTTAGCACGCTTTTGCATCATTCACGTACCATGCTGCATTTGTAAAATTGAATTTAGTGGTACATTTTCTTTTAGATGATAGTTTGCATTGGGTATGTTTCAATTTAGCATTGGTACGTTTCAAGTCGTTATGTTGAGACATTTCAAGTTGGAATGGGTACAGTTTATCTCAGCATCAAGTTGATATTGGCGCATTTCAAGTTGATACGTGTCATGTTGATATTGGCGCGTTTCAAATTTGCATTGGGTACATCTCAAGTTAACATCGGTATATTTAAATTTGGTTTCAATTTAAATTTTACATTCATATATCTCGTGTCCAAGAGCACTAATCTCAGTCCAAACTCATTGCTTTGCCAACAACTTTTATGTTTCAACCTAAATTTATAATGTGAACGAACCAACAAAAGGGTTAAACCCTAACAAGCCAAAACATATGTTCAAAATTCAAAATTTAGGAGATAATTTTTAGGGTTGTTTTGTTAACGCCCACATTTTGTTGACTACATCCCACATTCTTAATACACTTCACATTATCTTAACACAATTTTTTGGGTCGTTCAAAATTCAAGATGAAGATTTCTATAGCAAAACTAAAACATTTGTTTGATGCTTCAAATTAATCATTAATTTAAGACAAAAGTTGCGAAAAGTGTATATGAATTAATTTTATTTGTTTGAATTTTAATAGGTGTTTGTCAATGTTGGCATATTATTGGGGTATATATCCAACTATGCTTTCTCATTTTGCGCTCTTGACTTGGGGTGGCGGCTCATGCTCGGCGTCGGTGCAATTCCCTCGGTTATTCTTGCCATCGGTGTCTTAGCAATGCCTGAGTCGCCTCGGTGGCTCGTTATGCAGGGTCGACTAGGCGACGCCAGGCAAGTCCTGGACAAAACCTCAGACTCCAAAGAAGAGTCCATGCTCAGACTAGCTGACATCAAAGAAGCTGCTGGAATTCCTGAGGATTGCAACGATGATATCGTCCAGGTCACTGGTCACAGCCACGGTGAAGGCGTTTGGAAGGAATTGTTAGTTCATCCGACACCAACAGTTCTTCATATTCTAATTGCAGCCCTTGGTTTCCACTTCTTTCAGCAAGCCTCTGGTATAGACGCCCTTGTTTTGTACAGTCCAAGGGTCTTTGAGAAGGCTGGGATCACCAGCTCAGACCAATTGCTACTCTGCACTGTCGGAGTTGGACTTTCCAAAACCGTTTTCACCTTAGTCGCTACCTTTTTCCTTGATCGGGTTGGACGGCGTCCACTACTGTTAACGAGTATGGCTGGTATGGTAGTCTCCCTAGTGTGTCTCGGTTCAAGCCTTACCATCGTTGATCAACACGAAGGGGCTAGAATGACATGGGCAGTTGTTTTGTGCTTGTTCTGCGTATTAGCCTTCGTTGGGTTTTTCTCAACTGGGATTGGGCCCATCGCCTGGGTCTACAGCTCTGAGATCTTCCCATTGAGGCTGCGGGCTCAAGGGTGTGGTATGGGAGTGGCCGTGAATAGGGTGATGAGTGGCATCCTCTCAATGACTTTCATTTCGTTGTATAAGGCCATCACAATGGGTGGTGCCTTCTTCCTTTATGCGGCAATTGGTGCTGTTGGTTGGATCTTCTTTTTCACAATGCTCCCGGAAACACAAGGCAGAACCCTTGAAGACATGGAGGTCTTGTTTGGTAAATTCCACAAGTGGAGAAAGGCCAACAAACTGCTCGAAAAGAAAAGGCAAGTTGCTCGTGGTGATGGTGGCACCAGTGATCCGGACAACAGGGTGAACCTCTTAGCTTAGTGAGTGGATATAAACAACTAGTAGAACTACAGAACAATCTCTTGAATTATAAAAGTATTTATTGTACGCACCGGTTATATATGAGGGTGATTCCGCCCATTGGATCGTAATTTTGGAGGTTCATTGGTATGGAGACAGCGGAACAGGTTAGTATCTTAGAAATGGCGAATCCGATGATGGTCGCAGGAAAATTGGTCATCTTAATTTGGTTACTAAGGATGGATGATTTTCGAGGCGAGACGAGAGGAAGAAGGAGCTTCTATCCAATGAAGGACACCAAGTTAAGATGAAGTTAGGTATGTATTGCAAAAGTTTGTTGGTCGGAATTTGTTTTTCCAATATTTGCAGCAGCATTTATTTGTTTGTGGATACACTGGCACCCAACTACCGGAGATATTGTTTTGGTGTTGGGTGTAATAAAACATATCGTATTAGAAAAAACATGATGGTTATTTTTCACTTTTGCACTTGTAATATGCATATGCACGTGATTCTGGAAGCAGAGTGGGATTAAAAAGTTACACTTTTTATGACTTTCGGTTGATCGCTCGGTCCAAAAGTATGCAATGCAGGATCACATGGAACAAAAGCAACTTATGATGTTGGTGTTTGGTGTTTGGTGTTTGGTCGTACAACAGATTTTTGACGTTTGTGTTTGGTGATAAAAAGAAAAAGAGAGTTTTTAACTGTGTTTCCGCTCTTTTGTTTCCTTCTCCTTGTTAACTTTTATTTATTTATTTATTTTTCGTTCTCAATTGATCTATTTAATCTAATTTTTTTTATTATTAAAATAACGTGATGAAAAATGTATGGGTGTGAAAATCATTTCTCGTAATTCTCTGCAAAAACGTTTATGATACTGACCCTAAATAGTGATTGTGATCATTTGGACATATATACACATATATTGAACTTGAAAATGGCCAATTCTTCTGTTGTATTCAATTTCATTTGAATGGCCTAATGAATCAAGTTCCATTACAAATTTTAGAGTTGAATTATTATCAGGATATATCACTTACTCAAATTTTAGAGTTTGAAGTTGAAGTATGTAAGAGATGCTCCTAGTATTAAAGTCACCTAAACTTGTTTTTTAAAATGTTTGAAAGTATTTTAGTGAAAGATTTTTTAATTCCAAAAGAACTTAAAATGTTCGCCGCGGCTTCTCTACCAGCAAACTATGATCACTAAAAACACAGCCGCCAAACCAAACAGCGCAGCCCACCCTTCCTTTCCTCCACCGTCCTCGCCGCCACCATGAACAACGGGAACACAACAAGATCCGTGCTCCAACCTATTGCTTCTCGTCTGGTCATCTGATTCGTTCAAACCTCCAACCCCAAATTAAGGGGGCAATGAATTCGGTAAATATTCTTTCCCTCTATAAATCCTTCATCTCTCTATGTTCTCATGTTTAATGCACAGAAGGGGATGATGGAGAGGGAGAGTAAGATTGCCATAAAAATTTTCATTAAAGATACTGTTCACCTGCATTTTTTGAAAAAACTGGTTTTTCAAAGTAGCTTTGAGCTGCTTCCTCATTTTTGTTTTGATGATCCGTGATTTTGACCAAAAAAAAAAAAAAAAAGACAAGCACGATTTACTGTAGTTACTGTTTATACCTGTTGATCCTAAAAATTACAAAACCTACGTGGCGCGCAGGCCGAGTAACTAATAAGCTAACTACGTCCTTCGGTCGAATGCGGGGCGTGCCAACTCGTCGGCCGAGCCTGGCCGAGGAGTAAAATCTGTTGATGTAGCTTTGAGCGCGTTGCGGACTTCTTTAACTTGCGATTGCGACCGAGGAAGGAACACTCTCGGTCTCTGGGTTCTACAGCCTGAAGACAAGGCTGCTACTTCTGCGGAGTTCACAAATCGTCCGAGCCCGATTCGGTCACTGTGATTATATTCGTGAGAGTATAAGCACGTCGAATCGAGACCAAGGTGTATGGGCACAGGTACTCGAACGTGATATATGTCTTGATGGTAAACGTAGTTCGGCCGTCGGAATGCTGAACCCTGAAACTCACCTGTGAGTATCCAATCATAAAACCACTCGGCAACCAGTACGCCGAGCAATGTAATTCGTAACACCTAACTATGCCGAGAAAGCTTAGTAAGGTGACCTCTGCCAACAAAGGTTCGAAAACCTTCCTCGACCGAGACTTGGATAGATAATCGGTCGGCCTCGACGCAGTGCTGTTTATCCAAACTGAAGATGCTTCTTGGTCGGCTGATCCTGCGGCAGCAGTGCTGTTTATCCAAACTGAAGGTGCTCGCCGGTTGCTTCCACAGTGTTGTTTATCCAAACTGAAGGTGTGTCGGCAGGAAAAAGAAAAGGAAAAATCTCAAGGTGATTGAGAGGTTTTGCGCAGGGCAATTGTATGCTGAGTTCAAGGTCCCTTTCCGTTTGCATGATTTCTTGTATTTATAGTGCCCCATTCCTTGAATCCGACTCCGATTTGGATTGGGAGTCCTTGTCCCACTTCGCCTCTTCCTCGAACAAACCTACTCCCACTGGGATTCTGAATTTTCCTTCTTCTCGGGACTTCATTCCTTGCTGGTCGAGAATCCTAGTTGTACCAGGACTTCCTCGACCTTTCTATTTATCTGGACTTTTTAGGATTTGGCTGACCCTGCCAGCTGGCCCGGGCCTTATTATTCGGCCCATATTATTTGTCATCACCTTGGGCCGAGCGCATCCTGCTGCTCGGCCCAGCAATAATATTTTAGGCCCAAACATTGCCCCCTCGCTTCTAAGGTCGCCGACCGTTAACTCTTGGTCGGGCCTCGACCTTGAAGAAGCGAAAACGTTTATTGCTTTTTGGATTTTACTTCCTTAATGACCGTTATTCCTGCGCATTTATGAGACATGATTGCACTTTCCTCGTTGCCCCCAACGCGTGGCCACGTGTCGATTCTCCGCTGCTCTTAAAACTTTCAATCGTGAGCCTCGAAACCGTGCCCTAACTGGAACGTCTTATCCTCATTAAAGCTTTGAAACTGGCGCCGCACGCGATCGTGCGTCCTGGATTTTCGACTCCTCGATCCCCTCTTCGCAGGTTCCCAACATATCCGAAATGATTGGAATCTTTCCGGGTTAAGTTTCCCCCAAAATTAAACCAGTGCTTTTTTAATTCCAGCGCCTTCCGAATTTCAGACGTTTGATATTCATTCTGAAAAGCCTATAAATACCCACTTTTCCACCATTCGCATCTTACGCTTTCAGAAACTCCAAAATCCCAATTCTCTCAGACCTGTTCAAGCCAAAACCCTTCCCGTTCTTCCTTCTGCGATTTCTTCACCAGTTTTCCAAACTATCTCCTATCACCTTTCCAAATGGCCTCCTTTATCTTGAAGCTCTCTGACGAGATCAACAAATGCAAAGATTTCATTGATCGGAATGCGATCAAAACACTACGTTTTGAGAATGACATGGCTACCTCTCATCAGATTCTGGGCCCCCTCTTCAGGGATGCAGTGCCGTCGTGTATCACCAATCTTCTCAAAGAGCAATGCCTAACACCCCTGCTCCAGGGGTTCGACTGGTCCAAATGGTGCTTGGCTCGGCCTCAAGGAGCTTGGCCCTCGACCACTACAGCCTGGGCTGCCTGGGTGGATCGAATGAGATCAACCTTCGGTGAGGAATGGAAAGCCCTCGGCATCTATGATGCCATCCTGTTATCGACCATGGAGATTACCATGGATAAGGAGCTGCTTATGGCGGCCTTGACTCTATGGTGCTCGGCCACCAACACCATGGTCCTTCCATTCGGACCCCTCGGCCCTACTATCCTCGACATCTCGGCTATTCTTGGGACTCCACCATCCGGCCTCCCAATTGACGCTGCTCTTTCTGGATGTCCCTCCCTTCTTGACCTGAAGGCACTTTTCGACGAGCGGGCCGTCGAAACGCTCAGCCGAGGAGATCGAGAGCCTTCCAGAGAAGAAGTTCAGAAGCTTCATAAGAACTTCTTCAACTACAACACTCTGATTCTCCACTTTGCCGGCCGAGGCGAGGAGAGTCTCAAGAAGGGAGAACACGAAGCCTTCCTTTTCTATTGGTACAACAAATTTATTTGTTGTACCAAGTCGAACAAGTGCTTGGTCGAGAATATGCCGGTGGCCCAGGCCCTGGCTAGTGGTCATTCTCTGGCGCTCAGCTCGGCTATTCTTGCCAACCTCTTTCGTTGCTTGGCCGAGACGACCATCAACAAGATTGACCCGCACCAGAATGGACCCCTCTGGGTTTTCCAACTCTGGCTGCAGGTCTATTTCTCCACCCTTCGGCCTGAGGTCCCCGCCTTTCAGCGCTCGGCCGCCCTCGGCCCCCAACTTGCCTCTCGACCGGCTCCTCCTCACCGGGCTGACGAGGTCCTCAAGCACTTTTTCGGCCTTGACGTCCTTTCGGACGACGAGTTCCTGGTGTGCCGGCGCCAGGAGTATCCTGCTTCAATCGGGCTCCCGACGGCAACTTGGGCCGCGGCCGAGGACGCAGGCCTTCGTCAGTCCTGGGGGTCAATCGTACTGGCTCGCGACCTTCCCCTTGGTTGCGATGCCCGCCGAGCCGGTTGGGAGGTCTACCAGCCTCACTTTGTTGCCCGACAGCTCGGCTACCTCCAAGGTTGCCCTGTACCCCTGATCGTCTCTCGTTCCCTCCTGAGCCGGGGACGTCTTTCTGGTTCTTCCGAGAGGGAGTGCCGGTTGATGGAGCAAGAGTTTCAGGATCAGTGCAAGAAGTTCCGTCTTCGGCCAACCGTTCCGGAATCCTTGGGCACCGACACATTTGGGGACTGGTGGGACGAGTACACTGGCGACTTCTTCGGTGCCTCGGCCGAAGACGTGGTGAGCAAAGTGTTTGGTGACCGGCCAAGACCAGCGCCCTCGACTCAAACTAAGGAGTCGGTCCAAGGTATATTGTTGACTAATTACTTTGCTACCCCAGAAACAGAGAAACTCACTTGTACTTGTTACTAATTACTTTGCTATTTCAGGGGGTCGCGGGTCGAAAACGGTCGAGGTGGTCGCCGCGGTGGCAAGGGCAAAGAAGCTTGTGCCCAAGAAGAGGACCCTTATCACCGAGCGGACGGTCCCTTCCAAACGTCCCCACCGAGAGGCCGAGCCGGCGGAGGAGGCCCATCGCCCTTCTAAACGCGTCAAGAAATTTGCGAAGAAGGGCGACCGGGAAATTTATGTCGTCCCCAGTGACACTACTGGGACGCCTACTCCCGCCGGCTCTCCTTCTGTGCCGGCTGCCCCAGCCGATCCAATCGTTGCACCTGCTGCAGCTTCGGAGCCGGTCGTGGCGCCTGAAACGGGGAAATCGGCTGCGCCTGCCGAAGCTCCCTCGACTCCAACGGTCGTTTTGGAGGTATAATTCTGCTCCTACTCTTGGTTGGTTAGGTTTCCGGTCGTAATGCTAAATGATCTCTTTTGTTCAGGATGTCGAGAGCGAGAGTGATGAAGTTCCGTTGGAACGCCGTCGTCGACCAGTCAACTCTCTTCCCGTCCATCCTCCTTCGGTCGTCGAGGCGACCGCTCGACCACGTCCTACTGCGGCGGATCGTGGCAAGAGACCTGTTGTTGATCCTGAGGCCACGGCTGAAACGCCGATCCACCCGCAGGACGAAGACCCTCCCATTCCTCCGCAGGAAGTCTCTTCGGCCTTTGTAAGTCTTGCTTTTTTTTTTTTTTTTTTTTTTTTTTTTAAACTATTAAATGTCAGGTGCCCGAACATTCATTTCACCGGCAATTTTATGCGCCGAGGGGCGTTGTTTACATTTCTTGGCCGCCATCGTGGCCATCAAATGTAGATGACCTCCACCGGCCGCGTGAATTGCGTAGCGGTCTAAGGCACTGGGCTCGGCCATTAAGTTCCCTGGGTTCGAGCAATGACCCAGAGGGCATGGCCGAAGTCTCTTCTCGGCAGGTCTAAAACACTTCCCTTTTTTATGCATTATATCACGTTTTTCTTTCCTTCATTAAGTTCTCTTTTTATGTGCAGCCGTCGTGGGAAGTGGAGCTTGACGCTCTTCTTCAGAGCACGACCGGTGAGGCCGGCTCCTCTGCAGCTCCGGCCGAATCGGCGGGAGCCACGCCCACCGAAGTCTTCGTGAAGCTGCACGAAGTCTTGTCTCTGACTGCCTCCCAAGCTCTCCGGTGCAAGGGCCTTGACTCTGTTGGAGAATGTCTTAATGACCTCGCCAGTGGTGGTCACCTGAGCCCGGAGGGCATCTCTTTCCTAACCGACCTCCTGGAGCGGACTCGGCAACACTTTCTTATCTTCGAGCGTGCCCTACAGGCCGAGGACGATTTGAAGGTGGCCAAGGTCGCGCATGAGGCTGGCCAAGTAGAGATGGAGGCTTTCAAGGCAAAGAAAGCAAAGCTGACCGAGTTTGATCGCCAGATCTCTGACCTCCAGCGTCAGATTTCTGACCTTCGACGCCAAAGGTCGGCTGCTGCTTCCGAGCTTGAGAAGGATTTTGAGGCTAACAAGGCTCGGCTGACGGCCTTCGCTGCCGGCGCACGGCGTATCCAGCAACTGCAGTGCAACAAGAAGACGCGGCAGGCTGAGATAATTTTGAGCGAGGCGAAGTGGCTGGAGCTGAAAGCTGCCCTTGAGACTTTCCTCCCCTCGACCCCCTAGGAGTTTAAATCATTGTATTTGTTCTCTTGTAATGATTCTTTTTGTTATCAATACAATGGTTATTTTGCCATCAATACAATGGTCGTTTTGCTGTCAGTATAATGGTCTTACTCTTGCATTTCCCATGTAATTGGGTAGTACTTCTTTAAAAACTTTCCATTAATCGGCAATTTGTGAACTGAACCCGTCCGATCTCGTAAATGATATGCCCCCTTGCCGAGGACTTTGTGAACGATGAATGGCCCTTCTCAATTTGGCGACCACTTACCAAACCTGGGGTCTTTGATTCCAATAGGCAACACAGTTTGCCAAACCAATTCTCCTTCGCCAAACGTTTTTTGTCTTACACGCTGGTTATATGCTCGTTCGGCAATTTTCTTTTGCGCAATCAACAAGTTACCTGCGTCGATTCGACTTTCTTCTAAGTCTTCCAACTCTTGTCGCATCGCTTGACTGTATTCAATACTGCACAAATCATTCTGCTCGATTACTCGCAACGAGCTTATACTCAACTCGACCGGTAACATAGCATCGTGTCCATAAGTTAACGCATAAGGAGTGGTTCCAGTGGCCGACCGGGGTGAAGTTCGGTATGCCCATAATGCTTCATATAACTTTAAATGCCACAAACCAGGTTTCTCTTTTACCATTTTTTCAAGGATGCCGATCAACACTTTGTTGCTTGCCTCGGCCTGTCCGTTTGCCTGTGGGTAGTACGGCGTAGATTGCTCGAGTCGGATATTCAAACTTGCCGCGTATTCCCTAAATCTATCGGCCGTGAATATAGTGCCATTATCAGTTATGATTGTTTCTGGCACGCCGAATCTGGTCACAATATTCTCCTCTACGAAGTTGCATACCTCTTTAGCAGTTAATTCGGCGTATGACCTTGCCTCGACCCACTTAGTGAAATAGTCGGTTGCTACAATTATCCATGCGTGCTTCGCTGCCCCTGACGACGGCGTGATTTTGCCAATTACATCCATTGCCCAACCCCTGAACGGCCATGGTTTAGTAACCGAGTGTAGCAATACGGCCGGGGCTCTTTGCACGGGTCCATGAATTTGGCATGATACGCATCTCCGTGCATATTCGATGCAATCCTTTAATATATTGGGCCAAAAATAACCGTGTCGTCGGAGCAACCAGCGCATCTTTCGTCCAGATTGGTGTGCTCCGCAAATTCCTTCATGTACCTCGGCCATTACTTGGGCAGCCTCGTGTGGGCCGAGGCACAAAAGTAGTAAACCATCCTCGCCCTTGCGATATAATTCATTTTGATACGACACATAATTCGTGGCGAGCACCTTCGTTCTTCGTTCGTGTTTCCCATTGGGGTTATCGAGGTACCGTAACATCGTCTTTCTCCAATCATCTGGTTCTACTTCGACGGCACATACTTCCATGGGATCTCCTCGTTCTAGTAGGGATGGGAGCGACATTACCCTTGTACGTATTACGTGCGCGCGTTGGAGAGTTTGTTGATTGATCAAGGCGGGTACGATCGTTGACCCGTGGTCGCAATTCCCACAATTCGACCTAGCTTGCCCCCCATGAGTTGTGCTCCGGAGGCGATCTGGGCGAGTTCGTCGGCGTCAGTATTGTGAATACGTGAAATGTGTTCAAATGTGATTCGTTCGAATGACTCGGCCAGGTAGGTGGCGACCATGTGATAGGGAGCTAAAGTACAACTCATGCAGCGAAACACGCCGTTCAGCTGGTTAATCACAAGTTCAGAATCACCAAGGACGAGAATGCGGGGGGCCCGCAGATCGTGTAAAACATGGAGGCCGATAATGAGGGCTTTATACTCGGCCTGATTATTGGTGCAGCTGAAATCTAACTTGAGAGAAAAATACCATCGGCAGTGGTCCGGCGACTGAATTGCGATACCGACCCCGGCCGAGGTCGAAGTACTGGAACCATCAAAATGCATAGTCCAATGGTTATCACGTGTGGTGACGAAACCGATGTCGACGTCGCCCCCCTCAAAACCATAAGGGGATGGGTGTTGTGCCAGGAAGTCGGCGAGGGCTTGTCCCTTGACGGCCTTTTGTGGTACATACTGAAGGCTGAACTCGGATAAGGCGAGTGTCCATTTCCCGATTCGGCCTTTGACCATAGGCCGAGTCAGCATGTATCGAATTACGTCGGTTTGGGCGATGACCTGCGTAACTGTGGGGAGCATGTAATGCCGAAGTTTGGATGCGGCAAAAAACAGCGCTAAGCAAAGTTTTTCGACAGGTGCATAATTAATCTCTGGGGAATTCAGGTTTCGGCTAAGGTAAAAGATAGCTTGTTCACGCCCGACATTATTATCTTGCGCGAGGAGGCAACCAATGGATTCATCGGCTGCCGAAATGTATAACTTAAGGGGTTTGTTGCGACAAGGTGGAACGAGCACTGGTGGAGTGGAAAGGGCCACCTTGATCTGCGTAAACGCAGTTTGATGCTCTTCGCGCCATTCAAATCGGTCGGTCTCCTTCAGTTTAAGGAGCGTAGAGAATGCCTTCATTTTACCGGCCGAATTGGCGATGAAACGCCGGAGGAAATTTATCTGCCCGAGTAACGACTGGAGCTGTTTCTTTGTCGTCGGAGGTGGGGCGCTGATGATGGCGCGGGCTTTATTTTCATCGACCTCGATGCCACGATGGTGTACAAAAAATCCTAGGAAATTACCGGCCGAAACACCGAAAGCACACTTGGCCGGGTTCATCTTGAGGTTGTTTTTGCGCATGCGAAGGAACGCTTGCCTTAGGTCGTCCAGGTGTGTTTGACGACGTTTGGATTTTACGACCACATCATCGATATAAACTTCGACGATTGTACCGATTAAGTCGTGGAAGATCATATTCATGGCTCGTTGGTAGGTGGCGCCGGCATTCTTGAGGCCGAAAGGCATGACTACCCATTCGTAAGTACCAAGTGCCCCCGGGCAACGGAAAGCCGTCTTGTGGACGTCAGCTTCGGCGATGAAAATCTGGTTGTAACCCGCATGACCGTCCATAAAAGATAGCAGTTCATGATTAGCTGCGGCATCAATTAATAAATCTGAAATCGGCATCGTATATTCATCCTTGGGAGTAGCCAGATTTAGATTACGGAAATCGATGCAAATGCGAAGGGCACCGTTTTTCTTTAAAACGGGGACGATATTGGCCAACCATTCGACATACCGAGCGGTCCTAATAAACCCGGCTTTCAGAAGCCGAACTAATTCTTCCTTAATGCCGAGTTGTACTTCGTTTGAAAATCGGCGAGGAGGTTGTCGAAAAGGCTTACACCCCTCCTTGATGCGTAGCTCATGTTCTACAAGGTTTCGGTCGAGGCCAGGCATTTCATGATAACTCCACGCAAAGCAATCTTTAAACTCATGGAGTAGCTTACGGAGTTCGACCTTCATGGACGGTGGGAGTAACGCACTAATAAATAATGTTCGAGGATCCTCGGCCGTGCCTACGTTAACTTCCTCTAACGGGTCCTTGACTTGAGGTCGATGGTCTTCGAGTTCGGCCGGCGCAGCCTGAACTTTATCGAACGATAGAACGGGGCCGTTATCTGCTTCGGCCAGAAATTCGATCAAATTGATGCCAGAATGTGGTTGCTTGGTAATGGCGTACCAATGGGCCAGCAAACGTTCCATTGTAGACGAAACCGCGGCCTGACGCCGTTCTTGCGTGGTGTGCTCAATCATCGGCACTGATGACCAAGTTCGCCAAGCCAAGTCTCGCCGAATCCTGTTGGACAGTCTCGGCGCCGACCTCAATCACTTTTTGTACCGAAATTCTCGTCGGCCGCCCATCCTCGTTAAGGCCTTGGAGGGTGATGTAGCCGACGTGATCATCATAATAGCGAGCCTGAATCATGTTGGTTTCAAATGGTTGGTTATCGGCTGGATGGACTACGACCGATTTGCCATCCCAAAAGATGAGGACTTGGTATAGTGAGGAAGGAATGCAACTGGTTTGGTGGATCCAGTCGCGGCCAAGTAATGCGTTATAATCGGTCTTGGAATCAATGATAAAGAATGCCGTCATGTGTTGACGGCCGGCAATGCTAACTTCCAACGGGAGTACCCCTTTGGTCTGAGATTTGTCACCAACAAAGCTGCTCATAGTGATTCCTGATGGAATGAGTTCATTATCAGAACGACGTAAAGCCTTCATGACGGATATCGGCATAATGTTGACTGTGGCTCCACAGTCGAAAAACACTTTAGAAATGGGAAATCCTTCGATGTGAGCCGTGACGTACAACGGCTTCAGGTGTTGGAGATTAACCGAGGGGGAGCGGGGAAATAGCTCGGCCAAAACGGCTTTAAGGTTGTCCCCGCTCTGGTTTTCTCTATCGTCGTCGTTTGCGACGAAGTCTACTTGTGTTGCTTCCTCGGCAACTACGTCCCCGTCCAAAAAGCTTGACTGGTGGGTACTCGGTTGGAATTCAGCCGGTAGGACGTGGACCATACTGATCTCCATATGTTCGAGGACCGAAGGGCCCATGGGGTCATGGTCGTCGTCTTCCGGAGAACTATCATCTGTAGCAGTCGTCGGAAAATCTTCGATCAAACTTTTGAGTTCCTCGGTAAAAGCCGGTATCCGAGACGTGGGAACCAAATCGAGTGCGGGTGAGCCATTTCCTTCGGCGATGTGTACTGCCGAAGATTTTCGTTGGTCCTTTGTTACACGGGCTCGTTCTTCATATGCAATACGGGCGTTTCTTGTGTCTAAATAGGTATCCAATCGTGCTATCCGTTTTTCCTCGTCGGCCGTGAGGCCGAAGAGCGATACAGCCGAGAAGACTTCGAAATGATATCGTAAGTGCTGAAGGTCTTCGAGCGAAAAGGGTAATTCGGCGGCGTCGATATCTGTATAAGGATCGACCTCAAAACCAAGGACCCGAGCCTCCCGGATATGTTGAAACCTAGCTTTAATGGCTGGATCAGAAGTTTTCTGGATAATTTGCTCGGCATCAGGGCAAGTTAGCGCCAAGTCGAGGGCTTCCTGACATGCCTTGGGGAGTCCGTACAAGTCATTTGCGGAGTACTTATGAAATTCTCGCATGTATTCCATGGATGCACCGAGGAACGGAGGGTGTAAGTTGCGCCGTATTTTGATAAGCGGCTCGCGCGGTGGTAACGGAGAAAGTTTCCTTTCGGCCTCTTTTGTAAAGTACTCTAGACGAGCTCTCGTTTCCCCAGGCCGGAGAAGGATCTTAATACGTTTCTCAGCCTCCTCAATGGTGGTTTCGAAATCAGCCTCCGCTACTTTCTTCCCTTCGGCTAACTCGGTCATGATAGTCGGGGTTGGCCGTTCGCTACTATCTTCCACGGCCTGTTTTGGTTGCCATTGATTGGCCGGGCTGGCCTGCGCTCCTCGTCGCCGAGCCATGCAATCTATTCGTTGACGACGACGTTTTTGGGATTTGGACAGTGCCGTATACAAACCAGTCGGAGAATTGTAACTGTACCAGCGTTGATCCGATGTCCTTGGTGGTTTGAAAGTTTTGCGATTGGCCGGTGAGGCCGAACTATTAGCATTGCGCGAGTAATAATCCTCATTGTAGAAAGGTGCGTCGAAATCCAGACGCCGCCTGACCGAGGTCTGGTCTTTCGGCCGTACTTGTGGGCCGAGTCGATCAAACACTTGATGCCGTGGACTTAACCCTGTCGACGATGTTGTAGGGGCCGCAGGTGGTGTTGAAGATATCTTCCTTCCAGGCTCCACTGGTGTTTTACAATGGTCACATAACACCTTCGATCCATAAGTTCCGTCGGATTTTGACCTTGTCATCGGCTCATCGGCGGGTTGCGCCGATTGTTCCGTTGGTGGTGCATTTGAAAAGATATCAAGCTTTAGTCTTGTTTGACCATTTGGTCGACGGATATGCTGCACCGGGACATATTCGGCCTTCCCTTTGTTTTTGGGAAGGTGAGCATCCACCATACCAATCGTTGTTGAAGGGAAAGGATTAACGTCGACCGCCATCTTTTCCGGAAATTTCAACTTTCCTTTTTCAATCCAGCTTTGAATTGTGTCCCGGAACACAACACAATTATTGGTTGCATGCTTATTAGAATTATGATATTTGCAGTATATCTTTCCTTTTAATTCATCGGCCTTAGGGATAGTATGCCCCGGCCGAAGCTTGATGATTTTTGCTGCCAATAATTGATCGAAAATTGCGTCAGCTTTGGTGATATCAAAAGTGTATACTTTTGATGACTTAGCCGTTTCCTCGGCGGTCAAACGTGTTTTGGCGTCTTTGGTATTTACTTGTGCCAAAGCCTTGCAAACATAGGGTTTGTCTATTATTATCTCGGCTGCATCCACGCTAGCGTACTGAGGGTCTTCACTTTCGGCCGATGCATAGCTCACCGTGGGGTTCTTATACAACGTCCCCCGGGATGGTGATTTTGATATCTTCTCTTCTCGGAGCAGATACTCATATTGTTCGACGTGTTGAGCAAGTTCGTACATATCTCGAATATTTGCCCCCAGAAACTTCTTTTTGTATTCCACGTCTAATCCGTTGAGGGCGATCCTGACGAATTCGACTTCGGGGAGTGGCACTCGGCACCAATTCCTGGCCGATTTAAACCTTGTTAGGTATTCCATTGGAGATTCATCAGATGCTTGAGCCATCCTGGCCAAGGAGGATACGGACATCTCCATCCCTGGCCGATAAAATTGTTCATGGAACTTTTCGACCAACTCTTCCCAACTCTGCACGGAGTTGGGTGGGAGATTAATGTACCAGGCGAAAGCTGAGCCTGTCAGTGAAAAGTTAAACAGTCGTAGTTTGTAAAAATCACTATTGACGTCCCCACACTGCGCTGTGAACCGAGCCACATGTTCTAGTGAGGATAATGATGATTCCCCGGCGAAGAGGCTGAAATCGGGGATCTTAAATCCTCGTGGGTATTCAAACCTTTCCACATAAGCCGGGTACGGGTGAATGAATTTTGGAAACTTCGGCCCTTTTTTTAGGGCCGAATCAATCATTCTCTGGACTTCGGTCACGTTTATGGAGGCGACTTCTTCTCCCTGGCTTGGTCCCTCGGCTCTATTCCCTGGTCCTCTTCTTTCTAAAGGGACTGGTTGTGGCCGAGCGGACCCTCTCTCGGCTGGTATGGGCACATTCGTCGGGAGCTGCCGTGGTTGGCCGACCTGGCCATCTTCGAAAGCTTTACTGACTAGTAGTTCAAGCATTCTGGTCTGTGTATCGCTATTACTACGTATTGCGTCTAGCAAATCATTCATCTTCTGACCAATCGACTGCTCGACCTGACGATATTGTTCATCCAGTCGTCTCCGAAGGAATGTCCTAGTTGGTGGATCGGAACCTTCTCCACCATCGTCATCACAATCTTCTACAATCCCTTCCATGAACATTCCAGCTGTTTGATTCGGGACTGTGGGGTTGTAAGGTTGTCCGCCGAGACAGACTTCACTCTCCAGGCGTGTTATACTAGTGGCCTCGGGCGGCGCAATTATGATCGGATTTTTTGTAGAATGCAAATCCTGCCCAAGGCCTTGCACTGGCAAGTTAGTTGTTGACTTTCCCATGGTTGTTTTCTGCTTCGTAGACCGTGTCTCAATGGTCATGAACTCCGAAGGTTTAGCACAATGGTCCCACCGGGCGTGCCAAAATGTTGATCCTAAAAATTACAAAACCTACGTGGCGCGCAGGCCGAGTAACTAATAAGCTAACTACGTCCTTCGGTCGAATGCGGGGCGTGCCAACTCGTCGGCCGAGCCTGGCCGAGGAGTAAAATCTGTTGATGTAGCTTTGAGCGCGTTGCGGACTTCTTTAACTTGCGATTGCGACCGAGGAAGGAACACTCTCGGTCTCTGGGTTCTACAGCCTGAAGACAAGGCTGCTACTTCTGCGGAGTTCACAAATCGTCCGAGCCCGATTCGGTCACTGTGATTATATTCGTGAGAGTATAAGCACGTCGAATCGAGACCAAGGTGTATGGGCACAGGTACTCGAACGTGATATATGTCTTGATGGTAAACGTAGTTCGGCCGTCGGAATGCCGAACCCTGAAACTCACCTGTGAGTATCCAATCATAAAACCACTCGGCAACCAGTACGCCGAGCAATGTAATTCGTAACACCTAACTATGCCGAGAAAGCTTAGTAAGGTGACCTCTGCCAACAAAGGTTCGAAAACCTTCCTCGACCGAGACTTGGATAGATAATCGGTCGGCCTCGACGCAGTGCTGTTTATCCAAACTGAAGATGCTTCTTGGTCGGCTGATCCTGCGGCAGCAGTGCTGTTTATCCAAACTGAAGGTGCTCGCCGGTTGCTTCCACAGTGCTGTTTATCCAAACTGAAGGTGTGTCGGCAGGAAAAAGAAAAGGAAAAATCTCAAGGTGATTGAGAGGTTTTGCGCAGGGCAATTGTATGCTGAGTTCAAGGTCCCTTTCCGTTTGCATGATTTCTTGTATTTATAGTGCCCCATTCCTTGAATCCGACTCCGATTTGGATTGGGAGTCCTTGTCCCACTTCGCCTCTTCCTCGAACAAACCTACTCCCACTGGGATTCTGAATTTTCCTTCTTCTCGGGACTTCATTCCTTGCTGGTCGAGAATCCTAGTTGTACCAGGACTTCCTCGACCTTTCTATTTATCTGGACTTTTTAGGATTTGGCTGACCCTGCCAGCTGGCCCGGGCCTTATTATTCGGCCCATATTATTTGTCATCACCTTGGGCCGAGCGCATCCTGCTGCTCGGCCCAGCAATAATATTTTAGGCCCAAACAATACCATAAATCATCAATCCAAAAGTACCGAGCATCAGTCAACATTGTACTTTCGGAGGTCTTATGAAGCATATATGTGGAGGCATTCCTGCTGAAGTACAAGAGTTTTTCTCCAACCAGGAAGATCAATCACAACGTAATACGTGTCAACATCGGAATAAAACTCTTGAAGTCCCACATCGACCGTAGACAAAAGTGTGCAACTCTCCTCAACTATAAAAAGGTCTCCTATAATTAACTCGTAATGACATTATTCCACTTAACCCATTATTAGAACTTACTAGTGATGATTATGTTTGAACTTTTGTATAACGTAAACTCTACATTATTAATGATGGCTCCTCTACTCTCATGGATGTAGCCCAACTTAGGATGAACCACATGTATCTTGTGTTTGATTTCCTATCTCTATCTCTTTACATATTACCTACACTTGGTGTAGCAACCTTGCGAAGGTTCCACCTTGACATTTTATTTTGTTCCAAAGTCAACTTGATTTTGTGCATCATTAGTTAACAAACACAAATTATAGCCTAATTTCTTTTCCACCCTTGTTTATAAAAAAAAATTTAAGCAGTCTCAAACTAGTTTCAAGTAATATGAAAGATTTTGATACAAACATTACATTTACACATTTGGTAGGAGTGAAAAAAATTTGTGGGGTGTTTTTAGCATTACTCTTCTTAATGATAAATATTATTCAATGTCACTATATTCTTAGCTGAAGAAAGCACCATAAGCAAAACAATTTATTGTCGATTTTTCTCTGAATTTGTACTCCACTATCCATTCTCTTAAATTTTTATCGAGCCAACTTCCATTGAACTATTACAATGTATGGATTATGAATTTCCTATGATGTTATGTTTACCCATATTTCATCTGATTACTCATTCAAAAGTTATTCGTCAGCGGTTAATAATCGTGTCAATTAAAAATCTTCGATATTAGTACACTTCAGAGAAATTCACACTACACCCAAACTATAAAGAAAAAATTACTCAACTAATTCTTCTAAATAAAAGAAATCAATTGGATTATAACAAAATGATTAAACTGTAAAAGTGGGATTTTTTTTTTTTTGTATAATTTTTTTTTTAAATGTCTAATAACAGCATTGACAAGCTCACAACACAAGATATAAATCACTACTTCCAAATCCGGATCCATACCGGATTCTCTTTGTGAGGATTTCGGAAATTCGTGAATTGTGTCCGTTCATCGTACATCTTGCGGTCATAAATTATTTTAAATATTTTCATTTAAAATTAAACATAAACAGTACCTGACAAAAACTTATCGCACAATGTACGATGAACGAACACGATCCATGAATTCTCAAAATCCTCATCAAAGAAATCTGGAAAAATCCTGGTGGACTAATTCCACACGTATCCTTTTTTTTTTTTTTTTTTTTTTTTTTTTTGGGGGTTAATCATAGTTTACTACCCTAAAGTTTCTTGGTTTTCAACATTTGGTACATGAAAATTTTTTCATCCCAGAGTGGTACATAAAGTTATAATTTTGGGATATTTTCATACATCCGTTAAGGTTGTTATTAAGTTTACCGTTAACTAATGATGTGACATCCACGTGGGTAATGACTGGACGCAACGTGGATATTAAAAAATGAAAAAATAAATTAGGGCTTATCGGGTAAATTAGACTCTCCGTTTCACAGTAACCTGTCAAACCCAAAGCCGTACAATTTAGGGCTTACATATTCTCTCTTTTAGAATTCTGATCGCATCATATCCATTTGTCTTCAATTGAACTTGGTTTTCAATACTTAGGGCTTGAAGGCAGAGGAATCCGAATCGCACTTTTAGCAGCTCCGCACAGATTATCCTAGATTTCAGAGGCCTCATGATTTTCGATCGGTGTTGTGATTGAAAGGAATTTCAGGTGAGTAGTTTCGTTCTGATTTTTCAGTTTAAGGAGATTTGGGATTGGTGTCACATCCCCGCCTGGGCCCCACCACATCCAGGCCTGGGCCCTCATCACATTCCAAGCTCGACTCCACCGTAGCACGATATTGTTCGTTTTGGGCCCAACCATGCCCTCATGGTTTTGTTTCTGGGAACTCACGAGCAACTTCCCAGTGGGTCACCCATCCTGAGATTACTCCAACCCAAACTCGCTTAACTTCGGAGTTCCGATGGAACACGAAGCCAATAAGCTCCCAAAAGGCCTCGTGCTAGGTAGAGATGAGAATATACATATAAGGCTTACATGATCCACTCCCCTGGGCGATGTGGGATGTTACAGTCCACCCCCCTTAGGGGCCCGATGTCCTCGTCGGCACACTTCCGGCAAGGGATTAGCTCTGATACCAAATTGTCACATCTTGGTTTAGGCCTCCACCACATCCCGGGCTCGACTCTACTGTAGCACGATATTGTCCGCTTTGAGCCCCGACCACTCCCTCACGGTTTTGTTTCTGGGAACTTACGAGCAACTTCGCAATGCGTCACCCATCCTAGGATTGTTCCAGCCCAAACTCGCTTAACTTTGGAGTTCCGATGGAACCCGAAGCCAATGAGTTCCCAAAAGACCTCATGCTAGGTAGAGATGGGAATATACATATAAGGCTTACAGGATCCACTCCCCTAGGTGATGTGGGATGTTACAATTGAAATTTCATAATTCGGAATGAAATTTATGCATCCGAATTGTGGATTCGGCATTGGAATGCAATGCTAAATCCATGGAATTGAACAGAGCCTATATGGGTTTTGGCTGTAATTGTTTGATTTGACGAAAATTGAAGATTTTGAATAGTTGTTTTAGTTCAACATAATAAAAATTAGGGTTTTTTTTTTGTGGTGATTTTTCAGGTACTTTGCATTTGTAATTGTTCAGATCGAGAGGGAAATACAGGATATGATAGAGATGTAAGCAAATTTTCAATCTTCATCTATCTGTTTTTTATTGGATGTAAATTTTCGATATTGATAATCTATTATTTTTTGGAGAAAATTAGGGGTTGTAGTCAAACTCGGATTTGGAAGGATGTTAAAACACTTTAAAATCCTAGTGTAGTCAACCAAAGGATTTTAAATGATTTTTAGAATCCATGCAAATCTGGGTGTAGTCAATCAAGATTTTAATAGTCATTTTTAAAGTCCATCTTGTAGTATCCCACATCGCCCGTGAGGGCGTGGTCTTTGGGCCTTATATGTACATGTCTGGTGGTACCCTTTGAGGAGGCCTTTTGGGGCTGCGGCCTGCAAAAACAAAACCGTGCGGTAGCCTGGTGTCTGCGACCTAGTCCAGGCCAGGAATGCCAAAGCGGACAATATCCTCAAGGCGGGAGACCGGGATGTGACAATTTGATATCAGAGCCTAACCCTGGCCGTGGTGTACCGACGAGGACGTCGGGCCCCTAAGGGGGGTGGATTATGACATCCCACATCGCCCAGGGGAGTGATCCTTATATGTATATTCCCATCCCTACCTAGCACGAGGCCTTTTGGGAGATCACTGGCTTCAGGTTTCGTAGGAACTCCGAAGTTAAGCGAGAAGGGGGCTAGAGCACTCCCATGATGGGTGACCCACAGGGAAGTTGCTCGTGAGTTCCCAAAAACAAAACTGTGAGGGAATGGTAAGCCCAAAGCGGACAATATCGTGCTACGGTGGTGGAGCGGGCCCGGGAAGTAGTGCTGCCCGGGCCGGGATGTGACAATTTGGTATCAGAGCCAGACTCACGGCCGTGGTGTGCCGACGAGGACGTCGGGCTCCCTAAGGGGGGTGGATTGTAATATCCCACATCGCCCGTGAGGGCGTGGTCTTTGGGCCTTATATGTACATGCCTGGTGGTACCCTTTGAGGAGGCCTTTTGGGGCTGCGGCCTGCAAAAACAAAACCGTGCGGTAGCATGGTGTCTGCGACCTAGTCCAGGCCAGGAATGCCAAAGCGGACAATATCCTCAAGGCGGGAGACCGGGATGTGACACATCTAGATTAGTATTGAAAAATTAAAGATTTTGTAGGATTTCATAAAGATGTGGATTTTGTGAGATTTGAGAGTAAGAAGTATATATAATCAAGACCAAATAGAATCCTACCTCACACCCTAGGATTTCAAATCCAAGAACCTCTCCCGCTTCCTCTCACACTTTATCTTCTTCCTTCATCTCTGCAATTTTTTCTTTATCTCTGGAATTTTTCTATTTCACCAATGCAATTTTTCTAGAGTTCTTTTTGCAATTTTTTCTTCATGGCAGAGAAGGGGAATTGAAATTGGGTTGTGAAGGAAGAGGAGTAAGAGAGAGTCGCGGAAAACAAGATTAGAGGAGTATTGACAAAAAAAAAAGAAAAAAAAAAAAGAAGATTGGAGGAGAGAGGTTAGCTGGAACGGAAAAGAGAAAAGAATAAAGTGGGGAGGAAATAGGATTGGAAAGGAGTGCAGCTGGAGACTTTTGAGTAGTTGGGTTTATGTGATAATCTTGACATTTTATTTCAACTTCATTTTAATAGATTTATGACCTAGATACATGTATCACCATTTGATTTATTTGATGGTCAAGATTCAACATTGTAAAATCTATCAAAATCCATAGAAATCTGTTATATGAATCTTCGAAAATCTTCCAAAATCCATATGGATTTTGTATAAGTCTCGTAGTCCTATGAAATCCATCACTTAACAAAATCTATTAAAATCCTTTCAAATCCTAAGTTGACTACACCCCCTTAGTTTGACAACTTTTTGGGATAAGATTATGGTCAATCAGACAACGAATATGAGGATTACAAGGATGATGAGAATGGCGAAGAGTATGAAGAGGAAGAGGAAGATCCAAAGCCTACCAAGGAAGCATTGGCATACCTTGAGTTGAGAAAACGCTTGAAAGAACAATTACGAAAGAAGAAAAGTGGTTCTTCTTTGGCCGTCGAATTTACCCAAAATGGAATTCCGGTTTGGTCTTGGAGTTGCAGGGCTCATCGGGGCCATTGGAGGACATTGGAAATGGATGAATCGGAAGGGGAATTTGGGAGATTAGGGCTTGCGGTTTGAATTAGGACAGAGCAGTACGTTGTGTGTCAATGCATTGGGAGGGAGAGAGAAAAAAATGGAGTGGGTAGAGTCGAAGAGGGAGGGGAAAGGGTGGGTGCAGAGGAGAGAAGGGCGTTGGAAGGGGTAAGGGAGAAGACGCCCAAATATATATTTTTTATTTATTTTTAAAATTTTTTTTAGTTTTTATTATTTTATTAATTTATTTTTTAATATCCATATGGCGTTTAGTCATTGTTCACGTGGATGCCACGTCATCAGTTAACGGCAAATTTATCAGCAACCTTAACCGATGTATGAAAGTATCCCAAAATTATAACTTTATGTACCACTCTGGAATGAAAAAAATTTCATGTACTAAAGGTTGAAAACCCAAAAACTTTAGGATAGTAAATTGAGATTAACTTTTTTTCTTTTTCTTTGTTCCAATTCCACACATACCTTATTGTATGATGATATCTAGACCTGACAATTTCTTACATGACTCATTAACACGACACGAAAATAACTGGTTTCGGGTCAAGACGATAATTAATCAGGTCATTATTGGGTCACACGATAATAAAACATTAATAACGGGTCCTTAATATGTTTACACGAGAGTGACACGCAGGTAACCAATTTCGACACGATAAGAAAAAAGTGATTTTGATGATTTTAATTTTTTAAACTACTAAAAAAAACTTACTATAAAATACAATAGATATAATGAATATGTATATATTGTTTATTAATTATTATTCTATATAAATTTTAAAATGTAAGTTTTATTTATTTATTTATTTTTATAGTATATTATAGGCAAAGATTGAGATTAAAAATCATAAAACATATTAAAAATAAAAATATCAAGTAATTTAAAAATACCAAATACATTAAAAAAATTATAATAATTAGTTTACATGTGCGAAAAATATGAAAAAAACATGCAAACGCTCGTAGTCGCATCCTCTACACTTTGAGGATGGGTATATGATCATTTGAATTTTTAAAACCATACAAACTCTCATGAATAGTATTTTTAAGAGAGTTCAAAATAAACAAAATTCACAATCATTAATGTACAAGTCTGAAAGATATGAAAGCATAATAAACGTTTATAATTGCATCCTTAACGCTTAGACAATAATTACATGGTCGTTTAGATTTTTAAAACCCTCCAAATCTCATGAACAATGTTTTTTTTTAATTTTATTTTAGTGCAAAATTAATAAAATTAATAATAATAATTGTAAAAGTGTGAAAAATGTAATCACTCGTAGTGAAAAACTTTACAACTTTCATGAAGGGATCAACTCTAAAATTTAGTATGTATATACTAATTTAATATTATGTTTTATATTTTTTTGGGTCAAATTATGTTTTTCATTTTTATTTTTATTGATTTAAAATATATTTTTCTTAACGGGTAACAGATCATGTCATATTATTTGATAATATTAATAGGTTGATTTCGGGTCGGGTCATTTACCCGTTTACTTTAGCGGGTGTTACATGATACGATTTATTAAACTATAAAGTATGGCACGAGAACAATACGAATACGAGAAACACGACACGAATGTTAGGTCTAATGATATCATAGTCGGGGTGCTGGAAATATAATAAAATCAAGTCATATTTTCCCCCCAAGAAAAGCATGGGCAGATCACATTTTCTCTGTCTTTAAAGGTAGGACAAAGGTTTTGTGGCCGACAAATCTGACACGTCTCCAAGTGTTCTTTTCGGTGCAACACGTTTTTCGTGACCACGCTTTTTACGCGGGGTGCCAATGTAAATATTGAAGGCGGTGAAGTTAGGTCTGAAAATGTCCCACTTTTGTGTGCAGACCATCTCTACGGACACAACTTGTCAATCAGTTTTCATAATAATACATTAGATTTGTCTACACAAATTCTTAGAAAATAAGAAGTAGAGAGAGAGAGACGTGGAGGCAATGAGAGATTTTTGTTTTTGGGTTTTTTTTTTTTTTTTTTTTTTTTAATTTTAAATATTAGAGATATTTTAACATTATCTGTATGTGTGGTTTTAATAAAAAACAGTAAAATTTAAATCTGTAAAATTACATTATTACCCATCATTTTTTTTGTGATAGAAAACAAAGTTGTCTTTTTACCTTCTTTTGGTTGACAAAGATGATTTCATTAATTAATAGAGAGATTAACCGTGAACAATGCATATTAAATTTAGGAAACTTAAGTTAATCCATAAAATTAAACAAGTTGTCATCAACACAAGTCAACAATATAACTTCGACACAATAAAATTCAACAATATAAGCCCTCTACACAACCTAGCAAGAATTCATAAGCCTACATCGAACCGACATTTCCCCACAATTCCACAAATTTCCACTAATTTTATCAATGACCATACATAATTAACCATGAATACTGAATTCATTTAACAAATTTAACAAAAATAACAAACTTGACTTCTAGGGTTCCAAATTTTAAAACTCACCAAATTTCAACGTGATTTTAGGGGAAGTATGACACGGTTAATTTGTGGAAGCAAGGAGTCTCAATCTCGACTTGGAAGAACACGCACGATGTCCTTTTTGTTGAACCAACATGACAAATTTAGAACCAATTTCGAACAAAGTTCGACTAAGTTTCGAATGCGCAGTTGAAAGTTGATTGAGTTTCGAACACCTTGCTAGGGACGAAAAACAATGGAGAAGTTCGACTAAGTTTCAAACGGCATAAAAGTCAATTGAATTTTTTTTTTTATTTATTTTTTTTTATTTTGAAATCGTTCACATAAGAGTTTTGGGTTGAGGAGACGACAAGATTAATGAATATGAGTTAATTGTTGTTGAGGAGGGGGAGAGTTTCAGTTGAAAAAAACAATGTTGTTGGGTGACGGGTCATAGACATTTATGACCTGGTTTTACTGTAAACTAACTTTGATTGATTTGTTTACAATTGTTGAGATCATATCCAATGACCTACATTTGTCCGCACAAATGGACATCAAAACTCGGTCCACATTGTAGAAAACGCGAACGGAGAAAACCTAGCATTTTGCGCAATCAAGCCAGCCTCACTAGCGTTAAGCTAAACCATTCAACTTCTTGTGGCCTAGTGAGCTTAAAACTAACCAAAGGCCCAATTATATTTTTTTCGTTTAATTAATTAACTTTTAATTAATCCCCGCAAAAAACAATGAAATCATTTAGTACATTTAATGATCTTCGTTATATTTCTCAAGATTTTAAAAGGCATTGCACAAGTTGGGTGATGGGCAGATGTTCAGAGTCTAGGTGGTGCCTAGGGCCTCTTTTTTTTTTTTTTTTTTTTTTTTTTTTTTTCCTTATCAAAATTTTAGTTTTAATTAAATTTATTGCATAACAATGAATAAAATGTCTACTTATACTTAAAAAGGCATTATCCAACGGAGCCTAAGCCAATGTCTCACTCCTGATAAGGTCTCTTCATTCAAAAATTGATTGAAAGGTTAATGCGATTGTGTTGAACTAGAAAAGCTAATCTAATTAATACCTGGCATCCGATGGAAATATATCTATATTTAGATTGATGAAATTTTCATCATTTGGAATCGAAAATCATCAGGTTCGTGGTGGTGTTAGGTACAATATTTCCTGTTATTTGTAAAGAAGTTTTGATGAGCTTAAAACCTATCGCTTTGTCAACCCTAATCTCTACACCATACCAAGTTCAACCACTAAGAATATGATTTGGATGCAATTGGACTTTGATCAACCATCATTTATTTCTCTCTTTCTTCGTAATGTAAGTCGGATAACATCCACATTTCAAAGACCAAACATACAATTTTGAACTATTCTTTCCGTTACTTCATTTGTTACGTAATACGAAACTAGTATAATACATGAATAATATGTGATCGTATTTTCTGATAATTTTGCTAAAATAATATATTGAAAAATTCAGTCATCTTTATAAAATTTAATTTAATTTATTAAAAAAATAATGTGTTTTTATTTCTTTAATAATATGCTAAAAACATAGGTAGAATAGTGTGAGTTTTACATGTATTATTGAAAAAATGTGTGAAAATAACGTGTTTTAAACGTGATTAATATGTATGAATGTGTATAATATGTGTACTATACACTGGAGTTTTTAAAAAGTGTAATTGAATGAATAATTAAGACATGTTAAATTAAACGAAGTATTTTAAAGAAATACTTGTAGATATTGTGGATGCAAATTTCCGTCTTCTCATTCTTGGACAAAATTGCACAAACAAAACAATTAACACCTAAGGTCAAGGCCAAGAGCCTCACGCGCCCATGATGAATTGGGAGGGGGGGCTTTGGCCGAAGAACCTCCAATGCTAAAGTTAGAATTTTGAGAGAAAAGTGTATGGACAATTTAGAGAATTTTGCAAGAGAGTTGGAATTGTGTTTTGGAGAGAATGAAGTAGTATTTATAGGGGTGTGGCTGGCCCTTTTAGGAGGAGGAGGACCGGTCACTTGGTTGGTATTTTGGGTGAGGTTCATGATTTGTAGCTAATTAGGAATGATTGAATAATAAATCAATTAATTAGCTAATTAATAGAATAATTTCCTAATTGAATAGCTAATTAATATAATAAAAGGGGAATGATTTCGGAGTTACCTTGTGGAGATGATTTGATGAGGATGGATGAAATAGGTTTTGAATTATTACCTATATTAGGCACTTTTGACTTGGTTGAGAGATGATTGTCCATTGCTCGCGTGTAGGAATCCTGGTGTGCCTCTAGGGTAATTTTGTCTTTTTAACCCAAAAATTCACGTGTCACCTTATGATTATTTTTGCCTACATAGATATATTGTACACGAATTTACTAATTATGGTTTTGAACTTGCTTATTTTAATATTCAGCTTCACTTGGTTCATTTAAAAAACTACCTTGAGGGCCACAATACATGTTTTAGTTTAATTCACTATCAATGCCATGATGTGATCCAAAAGTATGAGGGATTCCCAACTTCTCTTAAGCAGATCGCTACTTGTGGACCATTTGTGAGGAACAATGTAAACCGTTGGATTTCATTTGAACGGCTGACAATAAATTAGCCAAAATGAGCTTAGGGTGAAATTGGGTCTTTCCTTTCTCTACATTTACCCGCTCATTTTCATTAATGTCTCTTTCTCTCTCCTCTCTATGTGTTCCTCTCTCTTTATGTTTCCTTTCTTTCTCTGCTTCTTTCGATCCCTCTTATGGGACCATGGTTTTCCAGGGACGGAGTAAGGCGGATTGAAGTACGACTACCTAAGAAGTAAAGTCATGGACTCAACAACTTCCACCATTGAGCTACATAGATGAATCAACGATGTCACCATCATCTTGTTATAAAGTAGTGGGCGAAGTTCGACGAGTTCGTTGAGATTAACCAAGCTTATTCCACAAGATACGAGAACTTGATATAGTATGGAATCAACCAAGTTTTCTATATTCTTTAAATTCCTACAATCTTGGGCTTGACGTACACTGCAAGTAATCACACTCGTAAGAGGATGCAAAATCTACTTCTAGATATCTTTTGGGATTCTCACGGTTTAATACGGAGTCTATGTCGTAAAATAACTCTATCTTGATAGTGTAAACATACCCTTATAGGGTTCATCTTTGGTAACGTAATTATCATACATTTATTCTCTTGCCTACTGCTTGAGTCTTCTATGTTTGCTTACTATTTGACCTTCGGAGAGCCTTTGGTTAGCACCTTACTGGTTCTTAGGTTTCTTACGATTTTTTTTAAAGGTAACAAGTTTCTGCATCTTCACTGTTAACAGTGGTGCGCGAATTTGGTTCCGAAAATTGGTGCTTTCATTGAGAGTAAATTCATACTCCCCTGACTAAATTACTCTACTACAATAATGACTATTTCAAAACGTCCTAATACTTCTATCGCCCTAGAACACAACACAACTACACTTATGGTGCTAAAGACGTTCTAGCCATGGAATGAATATGGGAAACCCTGATGAAGATTAACGCCTTCATTATTAAAGTTCGAAAAGCTTCTCGAATAAAGGTACAGTCAAAGTTTATTGGCCTCGAAAAACGTGTAAAAGCCCTTGAAGACGTTGTCTTCAATTTTGAGAAGTCATTGATTGAGGCAACGCCCGTTTAGACTCCAGCGAAAACTAATGATCTGATCCTTGTGCTAAGTGCCAGCGGTAAACTGCACATGACAACATGCTTTTTTAGCTATACAAATGGTTTGATTCTCCTTGCCCGAAGATATGTAGGCAATTCAATCTGGATTCAACCACATCCCCAATCAATCGCATTCTCCCCTCGCTGGATATCATGTGCAATTCCAATGAATTTGGCCTTAGTCTATGGATGTGCGTAAATTTAGTTCCAACAATTGATGCTTTCATTGAGATTCTAGTTATATTCCTCTAGGTAGCAACCGTTGCCATGAACGATGATGAAAACCATAAGATCTTGAAGACAAAACTTTGATTGATGATCTAGAGAGAAAATATCTTGCAGTTCATAACAACCACCAATTCTAGTGACTCACACGAAGAATGTTTTTTCAATGGACTTGTTACCGCTGCTACCATGATCAAGGACTGGGTTTTTCCCACAAACAGAGAAAGGGAGGGTTTCTAATATCTTTGTTTGTTTTCTTTCAATATCTTAATTGCTTTGAAAAGTTTGAATCATTTTAGCATGAAACAACTAAGAGCACAATGTAACTAATTATTATCATTTTTGAAAAGGATATGTGCTGATCGCACATCCCATCTTCTTTTTAACTCCTGCAACATTGGTGAAGCTAGGAATTGTCGGGGAAATGGGCAAAATTTAAAAGGGTAAAAGGTCCCAACAAAATGTAGCAATCAAATCCTAAACATCAAGCTAATCATTCTAATGACATGTTTACTTAGTACATCTCAAACACAAACACAAACAAAAACACAAAAAAATGACAAGCCCCAACAAAAAGAATAAGACCATGAAAAACATAAAAAACAGAGAGACGAATAAGACTAAATTCATTAGATTGAAATGGTACCTGGAGTCTGAAAGAATGAAGGGAATGCATGTAAAATCAGGAGGTGAATTTCATGAAATGCCAAAAATGCAAACCCAGCACAGATTGATATACCCTAGAGCACTTGGGAAGCTAGAAATTTCTTCAATCTTAGAAGCGGCTCATGATATGTGATTATAGTGCATGTAAATGGAATATCAGTTAACAAGACAATTTTAGATTTAACATAAATTACGTAGAGCAAAATTCAAACTCTAGGGTATGGCGTGCGTTACGTAATTCGTAACACTTTCCATAGATGGGTGGGAGAAAAAAAGTATTCAAGATAATGCAAAGTTCAAGATAAAATAAAATAGTGTTTGAACAGAGGTTTGATAGGGATAAATGGTCAACAAGAAGGGGAATTAATATTGGAATTCATTGGATGTCCTCAAAATGGACGGTTGATGAATTTATTCATATTTGACAATAATCAGCGAAATTAGTGGCAGTAAACACGAGTCGAGTTAGTTGAAAATTTTAATTCTTCTTGCCATGACGTTTAGAGACTCATCAACTGATTGGCTAATCCCACTTCTGAGTCCAAAACCAAATCTGAATTAATTTGGATAAGGGTCTTTGGATAAATCCAAATCCTAATCCATTACCTACCGCGGGCCAATGGATAAAATCCATCCATTATAAATATAAGTGGCAATTAACACTAATTTCTATGCTCTATTTTTTCTCTCCATCAAATTATCTATCTTGTTTTCTACATACAGGCATAGTTCCAAACTCCAAACACATCTCTACCTCTCTCTCTCTCTCTCTCTCTCTCTCTCTCTCCTCTCTCTCTCTCTCTCTCTCTCTCTCTAGCTTGATGGCTGACCAGAGGGTGAACGATAATGCCGTCACCGGCGGACCGCAGAATACGAGCATTGAAGATTTTGATCCTCCAAAGAAGCCAAAAACTAGCAAATTCGCTATTGCCTGTGCTCTTTTGGCTTGCACAACTTCAGTCTTACTGGGTTATGGTAATTCTCCATTTTTTTTTATTGGAATTCTCCTTACAGTTCACGAGTTTCCCAAATTTGTTAAAGTGATAAGTGATCAATATTTGGAGAACGTAACGTATTCATACTAGAAACATGAAAAATATTGGAAAATTAATTTGCTTCAAAAAATTGTTGTTACTCCAAAATAAGTGTCATTTATACTCGTCTCGTTATATATTTTTAAATTTATATTGATTCAAATCTCATAATTTTATATTACTTGTTGATTTTATTTACAGATATTGGTGTAATGAGTGGAGCGTCACTCTTTATCAAAGAAAATCTTAAAATCAGTGACGTTCAAGTCGAAATACTTGCTGGTACTCTAAACATCTACTCCCTCCTCGGCTCTGCCTTTGCCGGCAGAACCTCCGACTGGATCGGCCGCAAGTACACCATTGTTCTAGCGGGAGTCATCTTCTTTGTCGGAGCTCTCCTCATGGGATTTGCCACCAACTACGCCTTCCTCATGGTTGGCCGGTTTGTAGCCGGAGTCGGTGTTGGCTATGGTATGATGATTGCTCCTGTCTACACTGCCGAGATCTCTCCGGCATCGTTCCGTGGCTTCCTCACATCTTTCCCGGAGGTTTGTTTCAATTTTTTTGCTTACTTGCATATATCATCAATTTATGCAATGCATGATCATCATGTGAAACAACTTACTTTTGATGTATATGATGTCAAATTTACAGCGTTTATTTGAATTGAATTTGTAACTTTGCACGTGAACTTTTTTGACAAATTTTGATCTCACACCAAAAGGAAAATATATTATTTTATTGGTTTTTTGAAATAAAATTGCATTGTACTTGTTTGCTGCAGTTTAATTTAAAAACCAAAAATGTTGTGATGAACTTTATAATTTGTTTTGGACAGTAGAATTTATGTTGATTGGCTTGAATGTACATATGTAGGTGTTTGTCAATGTTGGCATATTACTGGGGTACATAGCCAACTACGCCTTCTCCAAACTCCCGCTTCACTTGGGCTGGCGGTTCATGCTCGGAGTTGGCGGAGTTCCAGCTATTTTTCTCACAGTCGGCGTCCTATTCATGCCCGAGTCTCCTCGGTGGCTGGTTATGCAGGGGCGACTCGGCGACGCTAAGAAAGTCCTCCAAAGAACTTCAGAGTCCGAGGAGGAGTGCCAGCTCAGACTAGACGATATCAAAGAAGCCGCAGGAATCCCACCCCACTTAAACGACGACATTGTTCAGGTCACAAAACGCAGCCACGGTGAAGGCGTATGGAAAGAACTGATCCTCCATCCTACCCCAGCCGTTCGCCATATTTTAATCGCAGCCGTCGGTATCCACATCTTCGAACAAGCGTCTGGTATAGACACTGTCGTTCTGTACAGTCCAAGGATCTTTGAGAAGGCAGGTATCACCTCCTCCAATCATAAGCTACTCGCCACCGTTGCCGTTGGATTCACCAAGACCGTTTTCATCTTGGTCGCCACATTTTTCCTCGACAAGTTCGGACGGCGTCCGTTGCTACTGACCAGCGTGGGCGGAATGGTATTTTCCCTCATGTTTCTCGGAGTTGGCCTTACAATCGTCGACCATCACAAAGGTTCAGTCCCCTGGGCCGTCGGATTGTGCCTGGCCATGGTATATTTCAATGTGGCATTTTTCTCAATCGGGCTAGGGCCCATCACGTGGGTATATAGCTCCGAGATCTTCCCCTTGAAGCTACGCGCTCAAGGAGTCAGTATCGGTGTGGCTTGTAATAGGGTTACGAGTGGGATCGTCTCTATGACATTTATTTCACTGTACAAGGCCATCACGATTGGTGGGGCCTTCTTTCTTTATGCCGGAATTTCTGCTGCTGCTTGGATGTTCTTTTATACGATGCTGCCGGAAACACAGGGCAGAACCCTAGAAGATATGGAGGTTCTGTTTGGTAAATATTTCAGGTGGAGAAAAGCCAATGCAATGCTCAAGGAGAGAAAGCAAGTTGATGGTGACGACAACAACAATGCCCAAGTTTGCTAGGAATAATAACTGGAAAAGATTTATTAGGGTTTACTAGAAGTATTTGGATTTTTTTTTTTTTCTTTATCGAATGAACTATCGGAAGCTCAGTTGTGTGTGTCTCTTCTTTTTTTTTTTGTTTTTTTTATTTATTTATTCTATACAATGAAGGAAATGAATTTAAGATGGGATTAGATAAGTTTCTTTTTTCTTCTGAAAGAATCTTTTAATTTGCATCCCGTTTGTAGTTTTTATTATTATTTTTTTCTAAAATGGAATGACACTAGGTCACAGATGAGACGACCTATAATAATAGGATTTGCCCAAGAATAATGATAATGCATATGAATATTTATGAACAATACTGCCATTGACAATTTTGAACGATTTTTGAACTTGGCTATTAAAGTTGTTTCTCTATTAGTAGCAGAGTATAGAAGGGATAATCACACTGATACCCTCTCAAATTTATGTTGTTTTCTGATGTGAAAATTAACTTGACACACAAATTAAATTCTAATGTTAACAATTGTAGTATATATGTAAGTAGAGATCGTTCTAGACCGGGGATTAACTAGGGATGCTAATCAACACAAATAAGACTTAAAAACACTAAATTAGACTCTATATAATCAAAACTGACTCAAAACACTCAAAACAGCAACAAACAATAAAAAAAGACTCAATTCTAGACCTAAAAAGTGATTCTTACGAACATAAGACTTAACTTGACTCAAGAGACTAAAAGAAAACAGACTTTGACTCAAATAACAAGACTTAATGGAAGGAGGATTGTTTTTGACGAAATTAAAACTTAAAACAGAAACTTTGCTTAAAACACTTTATAAAAACGAATTTGGTGAATTGAAAAGGGTGAAAGGCTAGTTAGAGGGTCCTTCTCCACACATGACATATGCATACAAACCAATTTCCAGTTATTATTCCTTTAGACTATGAATGAGAACACCCCAAGTTAACCGTGATAGCACAAATTAACCATCAGATTTTCCTTAACTCATTGAATTGGATGGAATATACATCGCAACCAAATTATCCTTATCAAGTTCCCTAACTATGAAAACCATGATAGAAAGACATATCAAAGGTCATTAAGTTCTTTGAAAACCATAAGCATTGATGAGGCATTTGTAACTATGAAAAACATGATACTCATGCCAAGAATTTACTTAACACAATCATGACTAGTGACTTCCACTACTTGTGAATATAAGTTCATAACGATTAGGTGAAACTCCCTTATACTCTAGCATCAAATTCATGCATGCAAATTAAGTGTCGACCCTCAATCAACATACATAAACAAGTTTTCAAAACTCAGATAAGCAAATCACATTCAAGACTCAAGAAACAATAATTGGATGTAATCAATTCATATAAAACATATAATCATGGCTTCGAATTCACCTCCAACTATAAAGAAATTAGTTCCTCATGTCCATCATAATTGAAAACCAAATTAAAATAAACATTGAACTAAAACTAAGGATAGAAGAACCCAGAAACACTCCACACTCCAATGGCAAGCATGGCTACCTTTGGATGGCAGATTGCATGGCACAAGTCCTTCCCTCCTTCCTTCCTTACTGCGGCACTAGAGACAATTAGGTGTATGTGGTGTGAATTATAGGGTGTGGTGGAAGGTGATGCGGCTTTGTGTGATGGATGGCTGAATGAAAGAATGAATGGATGGTCCCTGATTTGTGCGGCATAAACATATATTTATATGCTAGGGTTTCACGGCACAAAGCCTTGGAGAACAAGGATAGGGCACGGCACAGTTGTAGGGGAAAAGGTTAGGGTTTTGGGCCATCTAGAAATTAGAAACCAAAGAGAATAGGGAGAGGGTGCGGCACCAATGTAGGAGAAGGATAGGACCTTTTAGAACCATATATCTAGGTGTTCTAATGTCATTTGGATGTCCTCCTTGCAGCAGGAATTAAGGTAGAACAAGATTAGGTTAGGATAAGATTTGGATAAGATAAGGTTGTTTGGATAATGTTCCATGTTTCTTGCTATTTCCTTATCTTTTTTGTCTCAAACTTGTTTCTCTAGATTTGTAGCATGTTCCTAGCCTCTTTTGACTTTAAATTCGTCCATCCACCTTGCTCCATATGCAAGCTATCCATTCCAGCCCAAAATTGCACTAAAATGCACAAAAATGCACTTTCTTGCCTCTTTAGCCAATTGGACCTACAAACACACGAAAATAGCTTAAATCACTATAATAAATAGAAACGAACTATGTAAATGCAAGAAAACAAGCTAACTAAGTCGCATAAATATGCTTCTATCATTTTCATAAAATTCCTTCGCATTTTAAACATTACACTCACACCCTTTTAGATTTTAATAACCCCATTTGTCTATGTTAACCCAACAACATGATCTCTTGTAAACAAATTTGCCCTTTAGTTAATTACATTCAAAATAAAGCAATGTACCTGAAAAAAGAAAAAAGAAAAAGAAAATCAAATTAAATATACCGTAAACATCTGTTTTTAAGCTTCTTAGACTAAATATTTTGTTTGTTTTAACAATTTGATTAGACATTCTCCTACAATTTTGCTTCCATGTGTATGTTAATTAACACATTTTAATGTACCTAAACTACAGGACCTACCATAGCGTTTAACAAAGTAGATTTAGGTGTCCATTTTCTTCACGCCAAAACAAAGGAGGGTTCCTAGATTCTTGCTAACTTACATCTCAGAGTTTTAATCAAAGAAGAATACTGATGGCTCAAGATAATAAGAATTTGAATTTAAGGATATTAATCGTGTTAATTTCCTCTCGTAAAGTTTATTCTCCAGCGGCACATTTTTTCCATTAATGAACTTATCATAAGTTTTAAACGCCCTCTTTCTGTACTAGGTCGATGTTGTTATTGAGGTTCCATTTATATTTTTTTATTCAAATTATCAGGTGGTTGCCTTTAATCGTCTTTTGAAGTTAAAGTTTTTTGTTTTTTGTTTTTTTTTTATTGGTAAATTTGTTATTGTCAGTAGTTGGTTTAAACTTCCTCTGTTTTCAATTAAATGATTAAATTACAGTTGCATAGGAAGGATCAATACGTTTTGGTTAATGAAGATGAAGGATTTATCTCTTTGTTAGTATTTCATTTAGTAAGTGTTGGTACACTTTGAGAATTGTTGATTAATCTAGATGAAGCACTTTCCTCTTTGTAATAATTTTATGCATTAGCAGTAGTAAGAAAGCAGTGAAATAGAAACATTTTTTTCTATATAGTAAGATTTCTTCTTTATGTAAAAAAAAAAAAAAAAGATGTTGAGTAGTGATTACCGTTGTGACCAGATGATCCAATCATTTAGTTTGTATCCTTATTTTTATTCTATTGTAGCATATCAACATAAATACTAGATGTTGATTACCGATTAAAAATGTTTTAGGTACATGATGGTGTTACCAACGGCTAAGAATGGGAGCATGAACTACAATCAAATCCTTTACACTTTGCCCCTTTTTATGGTGCAAGTGAAGAATATGTTAAAGCCGAAATCATATTCAGATGAAGGCAACATTGTTTTGGAGACTATATCGAGCATATAGAGATAAGCTTGTGATAACTGAGCACTTTTTAGTACTTTAGACAATGATATCAAGACGATAATTGAATAATATGACAAAGACCAAGGGTGATTTGTATTTGGTGACATCAAAGGGGCAGTGACTGCTAATGACATTGCTGATATATTTGGCATTTGTAACGAGAGAAATTTTTGGAATAGACAAGTATCCCAGGAGAGAAACGAATAAAACAACATTCATATCTGAATATTTCTTAGATGTGGTCAATTGTGTTACAAAGACTAGAATTAAGGCATTCATAAGAAATGTGGTTGCATGAATATCAAATGAAAAGCATATAGACTTTGCATATTTGATGTGCCTTTATTTCTGTAGCACACTCTTGTTGTGCAATAGTTCTACCCAAATTTAGAGAAATTGGATCAAATTTAAACATATAATTGGGCAATGGCGGTTGCTGGGTGTTTGAAAAAATTGCTAGTACGTGCCAGTAAGCAGATTTGGTAGCAGGTTGTGTTTTGGCTTTGTTGGTAAGTTTTTCATAATGTGTATTTTTTCCATTGTTTAAAATTTGTTAGTTGCTAACTCTGATGCATTATAATATTATTTATGTTCATAGTTTTGGTTTGGTGGAAAAACAAAACTACTATTTACCCCATCATTGGTGGAGAGAACAAACTACCTTAACTTTGTAAGGTGGAGTTAGTCCAACTGCACAAAACATTGATCAACATGGACTTGAAAACCTTGATGGCACTACGTTTATATATTTTGAAAATGATATTATGCTTTTTTTTGTTAACTTTCTTTATTTCATGCATATTACATTGAAACTAAATAGACAATCGTATATTTTCGTTGAGTGTTTTCATTCTCTTTATGATTGTGTTTGAAATTCTTTCTATTTAAAGTAGATCTTTATAAAAAATTTACCAAGATTACTTTTACAAAATGATCGAAACGCTGAATACCAAATGGACCAACAGCTTTTATTTGTCATGAAGAAAAGAAAACAAACCTTTTATTAGTTGAGTGAAACATTGATCTAACAACTTTTAATGGTACATATTGAAAATATTTAGAACTGATATGTTTGTTTGTTTGTTTGTTTATTTTTTATTTTTTTATTAATGCTGTGTGGTGGGGGTTTTTGGTGGTGATGTAGGCCTATGATGAAGATGATGCATTGCTTGAAACACAGGTAGAAATACATGCAGATGATCCTATTAAGGAAGATGACGTTGAAATGATTAATGATGTGGCTAAAGATGCTGAAATTGTAGTTGTTGCACATTCAAATGTACCCGTTTCACCTATTGAATCTATATTATGTACTTCTGCAACCAAATCAATAGAAAACAACATATTGAAAATAAGATGTGCAGTGTACAGATTTTTGGAGTTTTTTTAGTAGAAATCTCATTCTAGCTCATTGTCCCACATTGGTCACCATCAAAAGTTTCTCACACTTTATAACACTTTGTCCCTCTTACAAAGTAATGTTGGTTGAGCCCCTTAGTTAATTTTAGTTTACTTTGTGAACAATTTTGTATGTTCTCAGATTCAAGTTTGGTGTTTATTTTAGTTTGGATAACGTTACTGGGGAAGTTAGTTGTCTAGATGAATGTGCTACTATGCACACTACACTAATTTCATACCTAAACTCTGATGCAACCCCTTTCTCTCCCTTAAGCAAAAGAGACCATGTAATACCCTGAAAAATTAAAATATGTGATAATGTGGAGTTTTTTTTCGATAAGTGGAAATGACGAAAATGCCCTAGTTGGGTAATGTAATTATATGAGGACGTATTTATATCCTAATATATTTTATCAGATTTCTTGGTATATTTGGATAGAGCCCAATCCCATGAACGCGTAGGCGCAAACCATTCATGAAATGGAGTTATAACGAATAAGTTATGAACGAGCAAAGTTTGGGGTAAAATGGTAATTTGACCATAACCTCGAAGGCTCTAGAAAATCTGGAGCAAGGAGATGATGCCACGCGTTTGGCTGTAAGGGAAGGAAGGGGAAAGAAAGGAGGGGGTTGCAGCCAATCAGGAGAGAGAGGAGAAGAGAAAGACCAATTAGAAAGAAGAGCGATGAGGAAAATAAAGGAAGAGAGAGAATCGGATCCCCATGACACGTCGACCCGACACGGCCGGATTCTCCGATTTCGACCACAGTTGACTACTAGGCCAGTGTCAAATTACTCCTCTCCTTGAACCATATTGATCCCTCCATCAATTATACCCAAAAACTTACGGCTTTTGGCCCTTCTTCACTATGAAACCCTAGGTGCCGCCGGGGTTCATTAACGGCGATTTGCCATTTTTTTAATGAAATCCCATTGAACTCCACCACCATTAGACTCCCCTTGAGCCCAGGAACAAAGCACAATCATTGGTTGGGACGTCAGAATGGTTTTGGAGTCGGATCGAGAATACCCTTTTTTCGAGGGTTTCCGATGGTTCGAGGCCTATTTGAGGTGTTTCTTGGCCGAATTGGACTTTGGCCCAAATATGAAAGTTGTTCCTTTCATTGAACTCTACAACCTTGTAAATTTTGGTAATTTTTGGAGTTCATCGGAAAACTGGGTTTTCGTACATCGGAAGCTGCCATGTGCGGCAACGCAAGGCTAGAGGGCCGATGTTGCCTTTTTAAACTAATTTTGATATTTTGAATCCATATTTGAATTGTATTTGGTGTGATTCACTTGTTTGAACCTAGTTAGTGATTGTTAGTCACTTGAATGATTTTTGAAAATGAGTTAGAAATTGGAATTGTGAACTACGAATGGCTTGATCCTTTCGTAGGGTACGTAGGCAGTCTAATGAGGAGGTTAGATGCAGCCATAATATGATCAAACTTAATTTATGGTGGCTAATAGTATATTGATTAACCATGATAAATTTCGGGCCAACCTTAGTAATTAGCTTCCGAATTAGAAATTTTAGGATGTTACAAATTGGTTTCAGAGCAAATGATCCTGCTCTGCAATATGCAATATTCTCAAGTTCATGTTGGTGTGAATTATGATTAGCATTGAGATTGCATTATTTCATGATTCCTATGAGTAATGAGGCATTTATGTGAAATGCAAATATGTTGCGAATTACTAACGTGTGTGGAATGTTCTTGAATTCTTATTGTTGTGAAATATGTTATGCAATGTGAATGCATTATTTCATAAAATTTGTGAACAAAGTACTATATGAATTATGATTTGCATTGATATTGCATTATTCATAATTCCTATGATTAATGTGGCATTAATGAGAAATATACATGTATTATGAATCTCGCACCGACAGGAGAGTGAACGTATATACTTTTGTGTTTTGATGATGTGAAATATGATTGCAGTGATATTGCAATATTTCATCAGTTTATGCATCATGAGGCATTTATGTGAATTATGATATGCATTGTGGTTGCATAATTTCATAATCTTTGTGAACAAGTGACACTCATGTGATATATGCATGTGAGATACATATATGATTTGAATTGTGATTGTGGTGTAATTTCCATGGT